>NW_021940612.1:5469281-5470346 GCF_001715985.3 Manacus vitellinus
TCTACTCTCCATTGCTGGTAAAATAATGGCTAGAATATTATTGAACAGACTAATACCCACTATAGCAGAAGGAATCCTTCCTGAAAGTCAGTGTGGTTTCAGAGCCAACAGGAGTACCACAGACATGGTATTTGTTCTCAGACAACTGCAAGAGAAGTGCAGGGAACAGAACAAAGGTCTCTATGTAACCTTTGTCGACCTCACCAAGGCTTTTGATACTGTGAGCAGAAAAGGTCTGTGGCAGATTTTGGAACGTTTAGGTTGTCTCCCCAAGTCCCTCAAAATGATCATCTCACTCCACAAGATCAGATATGCCAAGTCAGATATGGCAACACACTTTCTGAACCTTTTCTAATAAAGAATGGTGTGAAACAAGGCTGCGTTCTCACTCCTACCCTATTCACAATCTTTTTCAGCATGATGTTCCAAAGGGCCACGGCAGACCTCGATGATCAGGACGGTACCTACATTCAATACCGTACTGATGGAAGCCTTTTCAACCTAAGGCGACTGAAGGCCCACACTAAGACCTTAAACCATCTTGTCCAGGAGCTGCTTTATGCTGATGAGACCGCCCTTGTCAACCACACAGAAGCAGCTCTGCAGCTTTTAACATCCTGCTTTGCTGATGCTGCTGAGCTCTTTGGGCTGGAAGTCAGTTTAAAGAAGACAGAAGTTCTGCATCAACCTGCACCTCAGGAAGTTTTCCATCATCCCCACATCACCACTGGTCAATCAGAGCTCAAATCAGTCCAGCAGTTTAATTACCTTGGTAGCCTCATCTCCTCAGATGGTAAGATTGACGGAGAGATAGACAACAGGTTAGCAAAGGCATATAGTGCCTTCAGAAAGCTTCATAAGAGTTTGGCGAAATAAACACTTGAAGAAAAGTACAAAGATCAGCGCTTACAAAGCCACAGTGCTGTCTACTCTCTTGTATGGTTCTGAATCATGGGTCATCTACCACCACCACCTGCGTCTCCTAGAACGCTTCCATCAACGCTGCCTCCGTACAATCCTAAACATCCACTGGTCAGATTATGTGACCAATACATCTGTTCTAGA
>NW_021940612.1:5472521-5610486 GCF_001715985.3 Manacus vitellinus
GCAGTGCTCGGCGCTGGTCGGCAGGGGGCGCTGTCGGGCTCTGCGGTCGCTGGTGAGGGCCTGGAGCGGGAGAAGCCGAAAGGGAGATATCCCACACACACCGAGAAGGGGAAGGGGAAAAGGGAAAAAATCCCTCTCCCCACAGAGCTCACGCTGTCTGCAGCTGGCTGTGGCCGGGAATTCCCCCTTTTCGTCGATGAACACACACTGCTGCCACCACGGGAGCGGAGGAGCGAGAGGACGACCTCCTCCCCGAAGAGTTCCTCTGCAGGTGGGTCAAACCTTTTGATGAAGTTTGAGTAGATCTGGGCTGGGGGCAGAACACGGTGCAGGCAAGCTGGGGCCAGAAAACAGCCAGATGACTAGGCTGAGAACAAAACAACCTCAGACCTTTCCCAACACATACCTTGCCTGAGTTAAGGTAAAAAGGGAGAGTCTCCTGTTTCCAAGGAGCAAAGAAAAAAAATTCATCACCCCTCCCCATCAGTCTTAGGAAGGGCCATCATCTCGGAATGCAGGCCTGCTAGTTAGTTCTTTTGTAGGCAAAACCCCCTCCCCCTCCCTCGTTCAACATCTTTCTTTTAGAGCGAGGCAGGGGAAAGAAAAAATTCCCTGCTTGGTTTTTTAGAACAAGTAAACCTATGATATATGTTTATCAGTGATCTGGACAAGAGGATCAAGTGTACCCTCAGTCAGTTTGCAGATGACCCCGGGCTGGGTGAGAGTGTTGAGCTACTGGAGAGTAGAAATTCTCCACAGATGGATCTGAACAATGGGCTGAGACCAATTGCATGGGGTTCAACAAGTGAAGCGCTGGATCCTGCCCTTGGGTCACAACAACCTCATGCACACTACAGGCTTGGGGAAGAACAGCTGGAAAGCTGCCTGGTAGAAAAGTACCTGGGGATGCTGATCGACAGTAGCTGAACATGAGCCAGCAGTGCCCAGGTAGCCAAGAAGGCCAATGGCATCCTGGCTTGTATCAGCAATAGTGTGGCCAGCAGGACCAGGACAGGGAACCTGTACCTGGGACTAGTGAGGCCGCACCTCAAATCCTCTGTCCAGTTCTGGGCCCCTTACTACAAGAAGGGGTGCTGGAGTGTGTCCAGAGAAGGGCAACGGAGCTGGGGAAGGGTCTGGAGCACAAGTCCTATAAGGAGTGGCTGAGGGAGTTGGGGATGTTTAGTCTGGAGAAAAGGATGCTCAGGGGGTACCACCTTGCTCTCTATAACTACCTGAAAGGAGAGTGTAGCCAGTTGAGGGTATGAGAAATAAATAACCTGGTTTTATTATAAGTAAATGAATTTAGTAGGAGGATAGAAGGGGTGGGGGTTTTCTTTTTTTTTTTAGTTCCAAGAGCCTTTTTAGGTGTACTGTGGAAGTTGTAAGGTGGACAGTCCTATCTGGACCTGACGCCAGGGAACCTTTTGTGGCCGGTTATAGGGGAAAATACAAAAATAAAGATGTATCCTCTCTGCCATGTGGCAGCCTTCGTGTACAGGGGGTACATTACAAATCAACCAAGAGAAGAGGTAACATCCCCTCCCGGGTCAGAGAAATTACCTTTTAAGGTAAAAAAACAGCGGTCACTGAATATGTAACAGCTTATGTAACCTAAAGGATACAAAAGGCGCAATTTTCAAATGATTGGTGTGCTTCCAGACCCACGTGGGCTTGGAACACCCAGCGCGCTGAAATAAAATACTTCTCGCTACACTTTCTTCGTCCTACAGGTATTTTTTTACCATTTTTAAATCTAAAGGAAGAATTTTTCCAACAAGGGTTGGTCTCTTCTCCCAAGTATCAAGTGACAGGACAAGTGGAAGTAGCCTCAAGTTGCATCAGGGGAGGTTTAGATTGCATATAAGGAAAAATTTCTTAACTGGAAGTGTTATCAAGTATTGGAATGGACTGCCCAGGGAAGTGGTTGAATCATCATCCCTACAGTGTTTCGATGTGGTGCTTAGGGACATGGTTTAGTGGTGGACATGGCACTGTTAGGTTAATGGCTGGACTCAAAGATCTTAGATGTCTTTTACTGCCAAAATAATTCTATGATTCTGTGGTTTTCCTCAATGCCTCTCATGGACAAAAGGCAGCTGGGATTTAGTGATCTGCTAGCCAAAGTCCTACTGTGATGACCACCCCAAGAAAGCTCTGTCGGCCAGATAGGCACTGGTTCTACAGGCAGGGTGGACTCCCATGCAATGTTCAGCCCCACAGAGACACCTGCCACCTACACACTGGCTCCAGTTGCTCAGTCAGTGATTCCCATATAGCTGCTCTCTGGTTTTCCCCTTAGATTGCTAGGATGGTATTTTCTTTCTTGAATCCTTGACCCCTCAATGATCCAACTTCAAGAACCCGGTTACTGCCTCTAGCATTACTTTTCATACCATTGTGGGAATGCTCTCACAGTTGTGCCGGTAGCCTGGCCCCAGGTCAGGCAGCAGTGTCCCATGAGGGCCCCCAGCACCTGACAGCCCTTGCCATGGCATAGTGGGAAGCTCACAGAGGGATTGTGGAAAGGAGTTTCACAGGTGGTCAAGTCATTCCTCAGGACCCATTTGCTTCTTCTGTCCACAGACAGAGGAGCTATTTCTTGTGCCTATCATCTTCCATTTTCTTTCATTGTCAATGGGCACTTTGCCCATAGGCACCTCACCCTGGTGGACAAATTATGGAGGAGGGTGGATGCTGTTAAGCAGTAGTTTATGTGACCCTTAAGAATGACTAGTTGTAATTTATCCTTCTGTCCCTCTCACCGTACCACAGAGCACAACTGAGAGGCAGAGGAAAATCTGTGCACAAATCTCTGGAGTCTGTGAGGCAGATGCAGCCAGGTGATCAATGTAAAGGTGAAGACTTCTGCTGCTGCTGTACTGACAGCATTTTCTCCTCAACACGGGAAGCTGTGTGAGAGGGAACACCAGCTAATTCTTCCTTATAGAATTAGCTGACCAGGAGCCACTCATTTGGGAGTACATCAGATTTGATCTATTTCCCTATTAAAATTTGGGTACAGATGCTTAGCATAGAGGGATTTATAGAGTTAATATGTCTTTGAATTCACTGATAGATCTGAAAAATTATTCTTCTAAAATATTGTCTACTTATGTTGTAGACATTTAGTTTTTGGACAAAAGGAACAAGTACCTGACATACTGAAGAATGAGCTACTGTATTAAAACAGATGATTTGGGGTGCCTTCTTTCATTCTGGAACACACTCAAGGTGTACATTTGATAACAGCAGAGTTTTCAAGCAACCCTGACAGAGCTTTTGTCAACAGTGAGGTCAGACCCAAAGAGGGAAATGTCACTGGCTAATCACTTAAGCTAAAGGACTGACTTGGCTA
Organism: Manacus vitellinus; assembly: GCF_001715985.3. Lineage (NCBI taxonomy): Eukaryota > Metazoa > Chordata > Aves > Passeriformes > Pipridae > Manacus > Manacus vitellinus. The sequence continues at coordinate 5,475,880 of NW_021940612.1, forward strand.
GACTGGATACTTTAAAAGAACAAAGTAAGCTAGAGCAGATGTGGATAAACTGAACTGGTGTACAAGTGCACACAAGCACAAAATCTGTATAAATTGAACTTGTGCCTTTGGTGATTATACATAAGCTAGAACAGGAGGATGACTTTTGCGGAGAATCTGCCTGTTACCTGTTGAATATTCAACATCTTAGGTGGCCAAGGGTACAAAGAGGGCGCGTTTTTCAAACCATGTGTGCTTTTTCCAGGCGTGTGGCTTGGGACTGCACCCAGCGCTGCAATAAAGGATTTCTTGCTGCAAGTTTCCTTGTCCTGCAAGTATTTTTTGCCATTTCATAAATTGAAAGGAGAGATTTTTCTCACAATGGTGGAGCAGCTGTGCCCCTGCAGCCCATGGAGGACCATCGGGGTGCAGAGACCCACCTGCAGCCCATGGAGGAGCCCATGCTGGAGCAGGTGGATGCATGAAGGAGGCTGTGACCCTGTGGGAGGCCAAAGATGCAGCAGGGTCCTGCTGGAGACCTGCAGCCTGTGGAGAGGGAAGCCCATACTGGAGCAGGTTTTTCCTGGGTAGGACTTGTGGCCCCTGTGGGGGACCCACAGTGGAGCAGCTCATTCATGAAGGACTGCACCCCATGGAGGAGTGACCCACAGGACAGTGGTTTGGGAAGAACTGTTGCCCATGGGATGGACTCACGTTCAAGAGGTCCATCAAATACTGTCTCCCGTGGGAGGGACCCCACAGGAGCAGGGGAAGGACTCCTCTCCCTGAGCAGTGGCAGAAACAACAACTGACTGTAACCCCCATTCCCTGTCTCCCTGCACTGCTGGAGGGGAAGGAGGTAGAGTTTGGAAGGAAGGAGGGGTGGGGGGAAGGTATTTTTAAGATTATTTTACTTCTCACTCTTTTGCTCTGATCCTGTTTGTAATAAATTCAATTAATATCCTCACTTCAATTCTTTTGCCTGTGATGGAGACCTCTCCCAGCTCTTAACTCATGAATCCTTCATTGTTTTTTTTCTCTCCTCTGTCCAGTTGCAGATGGGAATGAGCAGCTGTAGTGAGTACCTAGCATCCAGCCAGGGTCAAACCACTACACCTGTATAAAATTGCGCAGATCCTTTTGTACATTTATTATCTTACCTTTGTAAATCTGGAGGGACAGTGTATAGAAGAGTCCTATTTCAGGTTGTTATAAGTCCATCTCCCCTCTCCATGTTATCAGCAGCATTTCATGTATGGAAGTACTATTGTGGAATTTTATTAGAATTAGTCAGGTTCTTTTATTAGTTATCATTCAGTCCAGTGAAAATTTACAGTAGTGCTATGTGGTGCTGCTAGTATATATCCTTCCAATCTACCATGAAAAATGATGCACACTGAATAACCTGTTGCCAGAAAGAAGGGCAAACACTAAGCACAAACATCTTGTGGCAAGAATGTCGCAGAGGCAACGAAACAGAGCAGCTGGTTGGCATTTGGTAACCACATAATTTGGATCAACAAATCCTATGGTGTGTTGTTTCCTTTGCTGATAAACCCATATTTTTCAGCAATGACTCCCTCTGAATTGCTTCAAAAGCTGTATTAAGAGTATTGTGCTTTTTTTTAAAGAAGTCATAAGGGAAGGCTTTTGTCCAGTTTTCTTAAAAAATAATTGTTTTCTTAGACTGAGACATTAGCACAGTTGTCAGCAGTTAAAGATCTGTTAAAAAATATAAAAGGTAAAAAAATATAGCAGCTAACTTTTTCTAATAACAGAAGAAATAACGGGGTGTGTTTCATAGTTATGAAGTATATTACAGGGACTAAATAAATTCTTTATATGATACTGTTAAAAAGCCAAGACCTCCATAATTTAAGATAATGTATTCTTTACTAGGTGTCAAAGCTGTTTGGCATTTTGTATTTAAAACCCCTCTTTCAAAGCAATCTAGAGTTAGTTTAGTTAAGCAAACAAGATGCAGGGTCACATCTCAAGTGCTTTGTATCCTGATGACCTTAGAAACTGCTGAGATCAAAGAAAAACATCCTTAGACTAATATAGGAATGACTGTAACTCTTCTACAGCCTAAAAGAGTTTGGATAACAGAGCTTGTGAAGGAATTTGTTCATCTTGAAGTAACATGACAGGTATAGTTAAATAAACTGCAAATGTATTTGCAAATGTTACATTGATGATTCCTAGTAATCACTTGCTCTTTTCAAACAGCTGCATAGAACTAGATCTACCTTAAGTTTTCCCTCAAAAAATTGCTGAATTTTAAAATTGCTACTGCAAAAATATAAATAGTAAAAATAACTTAGTTCTCTAGTGCAGTCTGAGTTGAATTGTAAAGCGGTGACTTATTGAGAATAAACTTATGCCTTTCATAGATCAGATTAATATTCTATTAGCTGTGTAGGAGGGAAAAACTCTCACCACCAGGCTCTTCTGTGTGCTCTGCAATGACCTTCATTGTGTTTCATCCAAAACCTTCATAAGTTTTACAAACATTGATAAATATTAAACTTTTTAAGATAGTTATAATTCAGTCAATTAATATGCAAATGCTACTCTAAGCCTGCAGCACACTGACTTTGTTTTGACAGAGAACAAAAATATTCTCCTTTTAAAAATGCTAGGCACACTCCCATCCTTATGGGTAGATACATTACTGCATATGCAATGATGAGAAATCCTTTAATCATTACTAACCAATAATAGGGAAGCAAAAGATTGTATTTAATTCTTTATTAAGCATTTTTATTAATAAGTATTGTTATTTGGGGCATGCATATTAACACTGCAAGAATTATATCTATCATAGCATTACAATAAGAAACTATCTGAAACCTTGCATTTTTGCATTTTGTGAGCAGTGTTTACTGCTTCTGCAGTCTTACTTGGGATTCAAACCAATTCTCCCTGGTAAGTCAGGCTGATAAAACAATCCACCTTGAAAAATGACCAGGCAAGATTTTGGCACAAACTGCTGTAAGCTACATTACACCAGGGGATGTCACCAGTGAAGACACAATAACAAAATTTGTGCTGCAATTGGAATTATACCTGGAAAAGAAATAGAGTAATTCACCATCCAGCAATTATTTGGAAACAAGACAGTAAATAACACCGATGTAATTATTGTTTATAATCTTATTTGTTGTTATTACTGGAGGAAGATATACGGATATGTTCTTTGCCTATACAGAACCAGTCATACTTATAGTAAACAGCATCATTTAAAAACAGAAACCTATTGAAATGCCAGTGCATAGAATAAAGACAGTCAATTGTCTGGGACAAACCACGCTAGATGACTGATTTGTGACAGTCCAAGACGCTGCCATTCTTTGCTGTAATTCTGCCCATTTATTTGGGGTAAATGCCACAGCAGCAGAACAGAGTGCGTGCTTAAGTGTTAGCTATTCCATTTTCAGCTAAACACCAGACTTCCCACTAAAACACATATATGCGGGCACCAGCATGTGTCTGCCAACACTGCTGCAACAATAGCAAGATGTAGCAGAGAAGAGAAAGGCAAGTGCCGCAAAACATGTAAGAGGTAACAACCTTTGCATTTTCAGCAATGTGTAAGATAAGGACAAAGTTTCACCTCTTTTATTGGAACTGCACTGGTAGAAGCTCAGACCAGCAGCTGCCAGACTGACATCTAATGCATAAGTGAATTCTAATGCATAACTGCATCAGAATCTAATGTATAAACACATTATCCTGAGATGTTATATAAGCCATTCATAACTCTTTCTTTGCACAGACTAAAAGCTGTAGAAAACATGAGAAGAACATATATGTGTATTTACTGAGGAGGAAAAGATGATTTTGTACCACCAAGCCACAAGTCTTTCTAAATGGATGAAGTATATTTCTAGTCTTGCTTGTAGTATAAAAATGGTGTTTGGTAACACAAATTCAAATGAAAAGTAAGAAGAAATGCACAATGGAGTTAACTAACATGGGCATCCTGCACTCCCTGAAATTTAAGTCAAATTATTTCTGATTAATTTTATTTTTGAATACTACTCCTACTGAAGTAGGACTCCTTAAGGATGAAAACCTATTTATGTAGATAACTAGTATAAGACCGACAGGGCAATATGACCAATCTGAACTGCTGTCATTGGACTGACTTACAGATAATTCAAATTCCTCTACTTTCAATGCAGAGAGCTCCTCTTCAACGGGGTATTAAAAGAATTTTCTTACTCACAGTATGTAGTTCACAGAACATAAGGAAAGATAATTTTTACTAGAGAGAAAAACTTATAAAAGGACAAGAATGTAAATATTTCCATCTTTTCCACCTGTACATCTCAATATTGCATGTGTATTAATATAAATTTAAGCCTTTAAACAGAAACACAGTAGTGTATCACAAGGGATCTAAAACCCTTCCCCAGTTTCAGAATAAGGGTGGTATGGACAGGCATTACCAAACAATGCTGCATTTGAAACAGCAGATCCTGGTGAAAATCTGTCTCCTGGCTAAAAATCATTGATACAGTTAATTCCCTTAAATTTTATCCTTTTTAAATCCTTCTATCAAAAGCAACCTTCCCCTCCAAAATACTTATTTGCAAGAGTAAACATACACAAAGTTCTCATCAGTTAAAAACCTGCTATAACTTAGAAATGTTATTCTTCATGCTTTTAAAGCCCTTGCACATGCAGCAGAAAATGAATGCTACAACTGGGTCACATCACTCAAAAATAATTTTGGAAAAGTATTTTTCATTGCAAAACATGTCAATTCTGTAAACAACAGAGTACAACTTCATTTCTCTGTTAGATCTGATCTTAAGCAGAAGCAAGAAGCAGTAAGAATTAGCAGATGATAGGAGAGAATGAAGTATAAACTCCGTATTTGACAGCTTGACTTTAAACATGAAGAATACAGAATCACAGAATAATTTTTCTGGCTGGAAGAGACCTCAGGAAGTTACAGTCCAATCTCCTTCTCAGAGCAGAGTTAACACTAGACTGCGATCAGGCAAAAAAGGTTTAAACCAAAATGCACCTTCCCTATTAAAGCAATTGAACTGGGTATATAGTTATGTGACGCCAGTAATACTTTTTAACTACGTGCATATTCAACAAGAAAAATTGAGCATCTGGGTAGCTGAACATACATAGTGTACATACCTAACCTCTTCTTGCAGTCATGTACACTTAATGAGAAAACTTCTTCAAATTAAACATGCCTATTCTATGGGAAAGTTTTATACAAGAGTCTGTAGCTCTTCTAAGCACAGGCTGCATTGGTCACTGTGCAAAATTCCAGAACTCTGTAAAGATATTACATATTTTCACCTAATACTGTGGCAAAACCATATAATCATCAGAAGCAAGAAACAAGTGTGAAAATTCATACATCAAGTTCTCATTTTTAATTTAGTAATTATTGAATGGTTTCAGAGCAGGCACTACATTGCTTCAAACACAATCAAGTATCTTTGAAATAATGTTGAAAAATAACCTCTTCACCTCAGTATACACACGCGCATATACACACACGTACACAAATTAATTTATAAAATCTGTACATACATATTTTTTAGGAAGCAACTCAAAGAACCATACCACAAAAAATTACCTTCTGTACTCTGACACACCATAAATTATAATCCATTTTTCTTAAGATAGGGTTTAAGGACACAAAATGCCATGCAGTACTATTTAGTAAAAAATGAACTAATAAATAAATTTATCTATTCAGTGCTAAAAGAAAACACAGAATTCCTTAAATAAAACAAATGGAAATTTGTCAGAAATAGTTATTATCCTTGAGCTAGGCAGGCCTCAGTTATTTGTATAAACTGAAGCTTTATCCCCTTTGTAGAAAACAGCAGGAAGTGTATGACTATGGAAATCCAGGATACTTTATTTCCTATTACTGGAGGCAAAGCTGGTTCAAGAAAGGAGTATCCTTGTTGAATCTGAGTCTGAAAGTCCATCATCTTGATTAGTTGCTTCATAATCACCCACATTATCAGCTAATTCAACATCTTGATCGTCATTGCTCTCTGCGCTGTAATCAACTTCTTCAAGGAAGCGAGGCTCATCTTCATCCAGAATGTACGTAGTGGGGCTATAATGAACAAGAAGTTCAACATGAATCATGTTGAAAGTTTTACCTGGAGTAATGCATTCAGACTATGCCCTGACCCTTTCCTGACATACAATAATACAAAAATTATCTCAGGAAAGCAGCAGTTTACCTGAAATAGTATTGATTTTTTAATTGTGTGCAAAACAACTGGGAGCCAAAGTCATGTTTGTAAGACCTTGAATTAATTAATCAGTCATATACAACTTGTTATTCAAATGTGCCATGACAAATTAGCTACACTAATGGCCGGTAAGAACTTGATGTAAATACAGCACTATCAGAAGTTGCTGCAGAAGAACACAACTACATAAAGACACAGCCAGTGGTATAGAATATATAGCAAACTTAAAAACAGCCTAAAAATTCAATTGTGAAACCTCTGTATTAAAACACACATTTTACTGGAAAGCATTGTGAGCAATTACTTTATAAATATCAGAGATGACAAAACAAGGAGTCGTGGTTATAACTAATGTTAAGTTCCCACATGAATCCCTTAACCCATATCAGGTTCTCACACATTTGCATGCAGGTAAAACTTAAAATTTGTTAAGCCTTGTAACTCTGAGGCAATGAACTAAGGAACTGAGCTACCACCTACAGAATGGTCTACGGCCTTAACTAATGGCCTACAAGAATAAGAGGATTAACACCTTTAGTGTTAACTGGAAAAAGGTTAAAATACAACTTTCTGACGCTCTCACCTGCCTAGAGCAGAAGTGGGAAAAAAGAAAAGGGGAAAAAAGTGTTTTCCAGACCCAGTTTTACTAACCTCACTTAGGACATAAAAAGCTATCTGCTTAAAAGCACTATAGTGCCTTCAGAAAGCTTCATAAAAGAGTTTGGCGAAATAAACACTTGAAGAAAAGCACCAAGATCAGTGTTTACAGAGCCATTGTGCTCTCTACTCTTTTATACGGATCTGAATCATGGGTCATTTACCACCACCACCTGCAACTCTTAGAACGCTTCCGTCAACACTGTATCCGTACAATCCTAAACATCCACTGGTCAGATTATGTGACCAATACGTCTGTTCTAGAACGAGCAGCAATTACAAGTATTGAGGCCATGTTGCTGAGAACACAGCTGCGCTGGGCAGGGCACGTCTCCAGGATGAAGGACCACCACCTCCCTAAGATCTTGCTTTATGGTGAACTTGCCACCGGCTGCCGCAAGAGAGGAGCCCCGAATAGAAGATACAAAGACTCCCTGAAGCAACATCTCAGCCTTGGCCATATTGATCACCATAACTGGTCTACTCTGGCCTCCAGTCGGGAGGTCTGGAGACACACCATCTATAACGCTGCTGATGCCTTTGAGAACGCACACAGGATCACCCTTGAGGAGAAAAGACAACACAGAAAGAATCGTGTCTTGCAGAATATACCATCTAAGGAGTCTTTCTGCTGTGCCTTTTGCAATCGGACGTGCCTGTCTCGTATTGGCCTTTTTAGGCACCAGTGTGCTTGTAACAAATGCGGGTAAAGCCCTTCCCAAATTTTCATTCACAAAGCTTAGCCATGATTCCTAAATATTTCGTAAGTATTTTCGTATTCAGATTAAGCCCTAAGACAGTTTTGTAGTGCATTTTACCTAATAAACAAATCATATAGAACTCATACAAACAGTGAGGATGTTCTTATTGAAGAACATCACACAGAACTTGTAGAAATGTTTGCATATTAATTTTGATGAATTTTCTCTTAAGGCATACAAAAACCTAGCTTGGCTGTGGCTTTATAATTAAAAGGACTAATCACTGCTTCTTTCTAAACCTTAAGGAGCTTAAATGCACCACTTGAAATCTGCAATGCAATCTCTGTTGAATATAAATATATTTCACAGTATTCTTCCTCTACCTGTAGCCTCAATGACATGCACACTGTAATGTTCTGTGCTGTCAACAGTTAATTCAAACATCAGGACAAGAATTGTTTCCTACCTTAGAGGAAAAAAAAATTATGTTCAAAACAATCTGTATCATGGTTCACTAAATAAGCTTGTACTGAATAAGCTATGCAAAAAGGAAAGCTCCACAGAACTAAATACTTTACAGATTATTTAAGCTGTACTAGGGCAACAACCCATTATGCTGGTTAACAAACTGGCTGTTTAAAATAAAATTATTTCCATTTAGAAGAGACAAAGAATGAAGAAAATAATCAGAATCTTTGCTGAGTCTCTTTAATTTCACAAATGGGGAACCCAACACACACTAAGGGTACATGCTTTGCATGAGGAATGCGTGGTAGAATCAGCAAAGGAATATAATTTTTCTGTGCTTTCGTCCTGTGACACTTTCTGCCCTACGAAGTCACTACCTACCAACACTTTCTCTAAGGAAAAAAGAAGCTGGGAAAATAAAAAGTTTAAATGTTTCATTTGTTAAAAGAAACAAATGATAGGGACTTCACCAGATGTATCACAGTCTGACAAATCCACAGCTTTTTTGCAATTTCTGCTTCTAATCCCTTAACACAGGTATTGATTCATTAGCTTTTGTACGCAAGGAATTCACACTGCAGTTGGAGAACAGATTGTGTAATTCAACTGACAGGAAATAGAGCATTTAAATCTGAATGTTGGCCCAATATTAGTAATAATTCTGAACACTGAAACAGAAAACTACAATGAGCTATGAGAAGGACAAACATTTTACTAACCACTGACAATGGGATGTTTAATGCATTACTGTCATCACTTCTAAAAATTCATGTTAGTGAGGTATAATATAGGATATAAAGTTCTTAAAAATTCTATCCACTCTTTTTAATAAATGTCATTATTTGGATATTGAACTAACACAGCTGATTCAGTTAAAAGAGAGCAACCAACAAAGCCTACCTTAAGGAAAAAAACCTGGATGCAGAAGCAAACCACATAGTTTATCTCTTCAGTGTCCTGTCAGTCCATATAATATATCCTATGTTATACTGTCTTGAAAAACACACAGTGTTTTATTCAATACACTTTTTTTATACTTGTATAAATTGATTTTACATACTTATGCATGTGTAAGCATGTAGGCATGCCCCTAACTTCTAGAAATTCAGGCACTGAGAACAGTTATAAAGTCAGAATGTCTGCTGTAACACATTTTAGACATTCACTCTGGCACACGTACATCCAAAACCAAGGGATGTTTTTGTTATCATTTTACACTTAATAAAATAAAAATCATTATTATAGTTTATTTTCCTTCTTCAAGAAAAGTAGCATTAGAACAGATCAAAGATTAGAACAGATACTATTTAGAAAGCTAAATAAATCTTTAAAATAAAAACTGGCTCTGAAGTCTGCTTCATAATAATCCTACCTTTCTACTACCATATAAAGCAATACACCATGACTTCTCAATCATTTATTACAGAAAATAAATGTTACCATAATATTTATTACGATTATTTTTCCACTGTCCCTTTCTTGAATTTTCATTCCTCACAAAATTGTATCCAAGTACTTTCTATATAAAGGAAAAACCTGTGTCACATACCGCTCGTGTATGTTTGCTTTCCTATGATGCATTTTCTTCTGATGTAGCAAATGTTAACCTTACATATTTCACTTTTCAGCAATCTCTATTCTAAAGGTTAGTATAAATCTGCAAAGTGTAATTATTACTCCACTATTTTACTGAGGTTGGGTCACAAGAAATGCAGCAATCAAAACACCTGAAAAAATTTCTTGCTGTTTAATCAAATTCTTTATCTGTTTCCCTGCTGCTCCCCATCCTCACCATATCTTGTTACAATATATTTTTAGCTGCTATCATGCTGATTCTATGGGTTTTAATTTCCTAACCCTTCCCTTGGGGTCCTTCTAATTAACTTGCTCTATAATCCTTCTTCCTCTACCACTACACCTCCCACTTTTCCTTTTAAAATGAAACTATTATTTTTCTCGGGTTAGCAGAGGTTGTTTATCTCATAACTACAGTACTGTAATGTAAGGGATGCCACAATCTCTGTATTTTCTGTGAAGTCATGGCTGTTAAAAGAGAATACTATATGAAATTCTGAAGTTCTGCATATCTTAATTAAACAATATTTTATGGGTAAAAAGATGAACTCCTAAATACCTGACTAACATATCAGATATAATACTACAGTCTTCATGCTTATGAAGAACGTTAAGAATACCCCTTTCATTTAAGAGTATTTTCTCTATCACCTGCCATTGAATACACCAAGAATTAATATAACTGTTTTCTAAAATGTATTTTAATTATTAATTCAAACATACTTTAGTTATTAGGGTCAGTGAGGGACACAGAAACAGCAGTGACAGCGGTAACAGCAGCAGCAGCTGTAGTACGTTCTGGAGGCTGAGTGCTAGAACAAGCTGGGCAGGGCGTTCCTGCAGTCAGGGAAATGTGATTAAGAGCTGAGAGACCCAAGAAGAACTGTCAGCTCTCAAGAGGCTGATGTGGTACGAGTGTTGCCAGCAGATTTAAATGTACTCAAAGAGTGGCAGAAGTCAGTGCTGCAGCAGTCAGAGCATGGCACAGCAGTTCTCAAGGAAGGGCATGTTGGAAGTGCCACTTAATCCTATTCAGGAAGGAAGAGGAAGGAGCCTTCTTCTGTAACAGAAATGGCACCTACATGTCACAGCTGCCAGGCTGGAGATGAAACCCAGAGAAACCACGGCCACCTTGGTACAAGTCTAGACCCAAACAGACTTGAAGACCAAAAGACTCTCAGCTGCAGGGAACTCCAGAATCTGCAAGTCCCCTGGCACCTGAAGGCAGAGGTGGGTATCATGGGTGCAAGTGTGCCCAGACAGATCACATGCTTTTGAGCAGGTTGACGTGTTGTGTGAGGAGCTCGCCAGGCAGCATACTATCTGGGAATCCAATGACACTGACAGTGAGACCAAGTCCACGCTCAGCAAGTTTGCAGATGACACAAATCTGAGCAGTGCAGTTGACACAACAGAAGGATGGGATGCCATCTACAGGGACCCAGAAAGTTTGAGAATTGGGCCCATGAGAACCTCATGAAGTCTAACAAGTCCAAGTGCAAGATGCTGCACTGGGGACAGGTGAGGCACTGGAACAGGTTGACCAGAGAAGCTGTAAATGCCTCATCCCTGGAAGTGTTCAAGGCCAGGCTGGATGAGGCTTTGAGCAACCTGATCTAGTGGGTTGCATCCCTATCCATGGCAGGGGGGTTGGAACTAGATGATTTTTAATGTCCCGTCCAATTCAAACCATCTTATGACTCTATGATTTTTTATATTACAATACCTTCCTATGTGTTTTCTTATTTACATTAATGCTCCAAACATACTAAAATTTAATAAACCTGTTCACTAACATAGTATGATCTTTCAAAGTAAAATTTTAATTGTCCCTTAAAAGATATAGTTGGATTTTTCATTATCCATATGACTCAATTACAGAGAAATTAATCCACAAGGAAGACACAACCATTACCAACTTCAATCCCCATGCAGTCCAGAAGTTTTCTGAAACTACAGGGGACGTGTCTACATTTTAAAACTTTGGAACAAAAGATTAAGAAATATTCCCTATCAAAGTACAGAAAGTTGCAGCTACCTGGGGAGTTGGGAAAGGAAGGAGAGAAAAATCTGAAGAACAAATGATTCCTTTTGAAACTGTATTGTCTGGGAGAAAAAAATCTTAGATGAGAAAGAAAGTTAGGACGTATCACAAAGGAATTGTTTCTCCATACTCTCCCTTTTAATTTCTTTTTAGGGTCTATATTCTCCTTTAGGGATCAGCAATGCTGCTACAGTAGGCAACATCACACATGCAATTGCATGTGCTGTCCCCTTCAGCAGCTCTCCTCCATGTGTTTTTCATAAGTAGTAAGGATATTTTCTCAAGGGAATTTCCAAGGCTAAAGAGGAGAACATATGCAACTCTTTTCTAAGCCCTAAGAAACTAGATATCCAAATCCCATTTAAGTTGTATTTTTAAGTATCTTCACTTCTAGAGTCACAAAATTTTACTCCACACTTTCTTTGTGCTGTCACTCTGAAATACATTTTGTGATACTCAATACTGAATCAAATTAGTTGGGATTCATCAATCACTGAACATAGCCTATAGTAATATCTGGATCATACCACCAGGAGTAAAAGAAAAGCTTAAAGAACGCTATGAAGAATATACAACCTGTTCATCATACTTACTTTTTTTTATTTGTTTGTTTGGTTTTTTCCTAGGTTACTAGTTTCTTTATTTTGCCCTATAGAAGACAAACAGTACTCTGATGCCACAGTCTACACATTCATTTAGGCCAGAGAAGGGGCCTGGTGCATGGGCACTGCTACCAGACCCACCAGTGGAATGAGTTCTGGGTCTAATTTTTAATAGCTTTTTTTCCTAGCATTTTGAAAGGGATACACAGCACAAAAGCGGCAGCATAAGATGCCATGTATTTTACATCGTGGTACTCCTAAGGTACTGGAAGAAAGGCCAAGAAAAGCTCAAACCTTGCAGCAGAGTAAGAAGGAAAAAACTTTTACTCCTAGATGAAGGAGATTAGATGTATGCAAATGTCTGGGCAAAGTTTAGGAGTTATTAAGGGGGAGCAAAATAAAATAGGACAAATCCAGTTTCCTTCTGACAGCCTAGAGAGAAATGCTTTGTAAGACCTTGGACGCACTCTCACTCCTTGCCTCACCAGTCTGTTGTGCTTTCTTAAGTGTAAGACTACAGGCAGGAAATGGATTTTTCATCAAGTTTTTCCTTTCCCACAGCTCCTTTTGGCTGTCTGCTTTTTCTACCATTTTCTAGACATGCTGAGTCCCAAAGCTCAGACTGCTTCGCTGCTATAATTAAATCAAATTAACAAACAAAACCACACCATGTTCTAGAACACATCAATGAGCCTCAAAAGAATCACTGAAACGGCTAGCATTTCCAAAAAAAAGGTCAATTTTTTGAGCAAAGGATAAGTCTAGTAAGTCCTAACAGTTATGACTGCAGTCACGTGTTTTTGTTTCATTGCATACAGACCCTAACAAACCTGTCAGCACAACAACTATAATTCTTAATACAATATTAGTATTACATTTAGTTTAATCTTTTCCATTTGGAACTGGGGGGAAAACATGCAAAGGGAACAGGAGCTTGACTGCATAAGTTCTGAGGGAGACAAATGCAAACAGACTGTGATTCTTAGAAACTTGTATTCCAATTACTTAAATTAGCACTCAAATTTGAAGTGCCCACAATACCAGCATTAAGTGCCTTTTGAGAACAGACTTAAAAATGGTTCCCCCTTTTCACAGAATGGCTGAAGTTGGATGAGACCTCTGGAGGTCATATAGTCCAACACCCCTGCTCAAGGACGGCCACCTATAGCAGGTTGCCAAGGATGACATCCAGACAGCTTTTGAGCATCCCTAGTGATAAGGACTCTATATTCTCAATGGGAAGCTTGTTCCACTATTTCAGCATCCTCACAATAAAAGTATAGATAACCATTTTTATGGTTTAGGAACACTACTCCCCAATTCAGTGCCCCCCAGCAAGACTCTCCCAAACCAGATGCCACTTGCTTGCTCCCCACTCCCTCCTGCTCAGGTTGAGATAAGAACAATTTACTGGAAACAGCAATGTGATATGAAAGGAACAATAGCAGCAATAATGTTATTAACAAAAGGTACAAGACAAAGAAACAATTCACATGGAAAGTGAAACACCACCAAACCCCCTGTCATGCCTTCTGTCCTCCCAGCTGGAAAAGAGAGTCCCTTACTCCTAACTCTGACAAATCACATTAGATAGTATTGAATAACAGTGGGATCTGGCCATGCCCCCTTCCAGCTATTGTAAAAAATTAACCCTGTTCTGGCCAAAACTAGGACACACCATTATATGTACATAATGGTTAAATGGAATTTCCTCTGTTTGTGCTCATTGCCTCTTAGCCTGTCATCAGACATCACTGGAAAGCACCGGGCTCTACCTTCTTTACAACCTCCCTTTAAGTATCTGTACACATAGATAATATGCCTCCTGAGCCTTCTCTACTCCAGACTAACAGTCCCTGCTCTCCCAGCCTTTCCTCCTATGGAAGGTACATCAGTCCTTTCACCAACTTAGGGGGCCCTCACTGGACTCTCTCCAAGACACTCCTGTACTGAGGAATCCAGAGTTGGACACAGTAGTCCAGCTGTGCAGGCCTTGTCAGTGCTGAGGAGAGGGGAAGGATCACATTCCTTGAATCACCATGTTAAACTCCTCCTAATGCAGCCCAGGATATCATTAGCCTTCTTTGAAGCCAGGGTATGTTGCTGCCTCATGTTCAACTATGGTCGTGGTCTCCACTATGACCCCCACTGCCTTTTCTGCAAAGCTGCTTTCCAGCTGGTCAGCCCCCATAATGTAATAGTGCCTGAGTTTGTTCCTCCTTATGTGCAGGACTTCACACTCAGTGTTGAAATTCATGGAATTTCTGTCAGCCCACTTTTACAGCCTGTGAAGATTCCACTGGGTTAGCCACTTCTACTTTGGTGTCATCTGGATACTTCAGATGGAATATTCCACCCCAGTGTCCAGGTCATTAATGCAGATGTTGAACAGGGCAGTAGCCAGTATAATGCCCCTGGGTACAAAGCTAATTACTGGCCTCCAGCTAGACTTTGTGCTACTGATCACTGTCCTCTGGGCTCAGTCATTAAGTCAGTTTTTCAGTGCATCTCACTGTTTGCCCATCCAGCCCATACTTCATCAACTTCTCTATAAGGATTCCATGGCAGAGAGTGTCAAAAAACTTACTGTAATCAGGGCTGACAATATCCACTTTATCCCCCGTGTCTAACAAGCCAGTCATTTCATTGTAGAAGGTTATTAGGTTGGTCAAGTATGACTTCCTTTAGTGAATCCATGTTGATTATTCATGATCACCTCCTCTTCATGTGGCTAGAAATACTTTCCAGAATTAGTTCTTTCATTACCTTACCAGGGATCAAGGTGAGACTGACCAGCTTGTAGTTTCCTGCATCCTCCTCCTTGTTCATAGGTATGACATTTTCTTTCCTCCAGTCTTTAGGTACCTGGCCCAGTCATCATGACCATTCAAAAATGGCTTCACGTCAACATCACCCAACATCAGTGAGCTCCCTTAGTACTTACGGGTGCAGCAGGACCTCTGGACTTACATAAGACTAGTTTGCCTAAGTATTCTCCAACCTGCTTCTCCCACCATGGGTATGCCTTTCTTGCTCCAGACTTCCCCAGTCTCCGGGTCCTTAAGAGTACTGAAAGTTGAACTTTCTAGTCTTTCTAGTAAAGACTGTGATGAAGTACTTGGCCTTTTTCGTGTCCTCAGGGCTCCTGCCCCATTTATCTGTGATCTCGTATTTTCTTTAGTGTTCCTTTCACTACTTACATACTTATAAAAGCCCCTCTTTGGTTAGTCCCAAACTGCCTTCTGATCCTGCCTCTTTCAGGAATCACTAACTCACCTTTATCCACGCACAAACTTTTTCTGACAGTAAAAATCCAGCCATTACAAGCATCCTGATGTTGTGCAAATGACATTGGGGGACCCAACCACCACTGGAGTGAGAGATACCTACACATCACAGCTAATCTTCATACACTTTTATTCACCTCCTTAAGACACTCTTCTACTGTTACTCCTATTTTTCTTATCACCTTCACTTTTCATTATTAACTGTAAATGCTAAGCATGAACACAAGGTCCAGTTATTGTTAGTACTCAACATTCCAGTATAACACTTTAGTGTTTAAATACTGGAAATAAACACAATCCCCCCTTCGATAGGGTGCCATAGATGGCCTCCCATAGCTCTGCTAGTTTTTTCACCATCTAAAGACAAATTGCTCATTAATCTTACTTCCAAAGCAAGTCTTAGTTTCAAGCACTTGCTTGTGTCAGCCACACAAAAACAGTAATAAATTTCATTTTTTTCCCAAATTTCCACTCTATTTTTTTAATTAAGTTGGAGCTACAGCCAATTCAATTATTTCATCTCTTAGTATGCCAAGTGGAAACATTATAGTGTGTAAACCTTACTCTTTCCCAATGTAATGCTTTTTTGAAGTCTGGAACTTTGCTTTATTGGTTCTTTAACTGTATTTTCATAAAGAGATGCTTGCACATTTGAAATCACACTTCATTGTGCATCCCCAGTTACCATGTACATGTGTATACTTGAGTGATACATAACATGAATGGCAACATGCAGTAATATGCATACATTTGCAAGCCCATCAACAGCTTTAAGAACTGGCAACTTAATAACCTAGTTACTGAGCATATAAATTTCTTTTGTGACCCAGACTTTATTTCTCATGTTTTAAATTCTCTAAGTCTTGTTATGTATCTCCACCAGAGGATATACATAAAAAAAAGTTTGGAATAAAAACTTACAGTTCTTAGTGCTCTAACTCACATACTTAAAGTCCATTTAAACACATTTTTAATACTGTAGAGAGTAACAAAAAACCCAACCCAAACCAAACCAAACAAACAAAAACTCCCCAAACTTTCAAAGAGACAATGGAGATTTAAGACGTACTACTGAGTTTTATGGCCTATAATAACCCCGCAATGACATTAAAATTGCCAGTGTTTATCCCAGCAACAAATGTGACCCAGCCTGTACTGCTTTCTTTCAAAGTTTGAAGCAATTAACTCAATAGGTCTCCAATATATTCAGATTATTGTTACAGTAAGAGGTTACAACACATCAACATTATTTTTGATGAGTGGAAGAACATTTTTGAAAGAATCTTTACGGCACTTGAGAAACTGCAATTTTCCCCCCTCCCCTCAAAGAAAGAAAATATAATAAATGTGTACTACCTTGTCACTTTACAGCTTGACTCAATCAGCTCATTTTCAATATCCAACAGACTAGAAGGTAAATTGTATTCCAAGGATGAGGCCATTCTTTTTAAACGCAGTAAGCCAACACAGAATTTTGCTCCCATCTCTTCCAGTTCTCTTGTCCCTATCTGCAATCCCTAATTTGAAAATGAGATTTAAAAAATACAAAATAGTACATGCAGATGGAACCACACATGCTGCAGAATTATTCTACATCAACACTTTGTTATTTTATTCAATACAGTCTCTTGGTTTAAAGACAGAACAAATAAGAACTGTAGAGTAAACTCTTAGCAAGAATAACAGAAGAGAATCAGAAATAACTAGATGATTCCTCTAAGTCTGAACAGAGACACCCACGTTTTTTGGAGCTTTCTAGTCTACTTCTAGCACATCAGTATTAACAGTTCTTGACCCAGTAGCATTTGGAGAGAGACAGAGATCATGTCCAAATTTATAAGCATAAATAATTTTTAAAAATAGAGACAAAATTTATAAAAATTAATTTCAAATACAAGATTCTTCAATGTAAGTTCCATTAATAAGAAGGAAGAAAGACAAAATTCATATTGTAGCTGTGATTAAGTTCATTGCTATGTTCTAACACATAGATATGACTATTTAAGACATCAAAGTTACTCCTTGACACAGATATCTCTTCTCCCCTATAAGTTAGAGGCTATGTGTTAATTCTGAAAGCATTTATTCACACATTTAGTAATTAAAACTAACAAATAAATTATCAAAGGTCATAGTTGTTTTCTAACTTGAATGATATACCCAGGCATTTTCCTCTGCAAAGACTATTTAGGAGGTAGAATTTTTGTAATGCTCTCCAAGTGATAAAGCCTCCCATCAGATAATGCTACACTTTTAATTTAGTCAGGAGTGCAGTATACAGAGACATAACATCTGACCTCAACTACTTTATGAATTGAGCATAGTCTAGAGTGACCCTCAACTGTTATGGAATTGGCTAGTTGTAACCGTATATACACTAGCAAATTCAATGGCACAACCCAGCTCCATCTCCCCCTTTGCAACTTCTGTATCTCTGGAGAATTTAAAAGGGTTTTAGTTTGGATCTTCTAAACCTCTTAATGTAAAGATTAGTTGAGAAGAAGCTTTGACAAAACAAACAGGGAAGCAGAGGAGCCAGGAATTGGTAGTAAGCTAAGTCATCTAGTAGGAAAAATACATGAAGCAAAAAGAATGGAGTAGAAAACTTTTTACCAAAAGCTAAAAAAAAAACCAAACACATAAGCTTTGTATGTGTTGCCACACTGACAATGTGTTTTAAAATGCAAGGTTTAAAAGAAAGTATGTTGCTCCAGAAATGGTTCATCCCACACATTGTTCATGTACTGTTTTGAACATACACACAACTAATAGATGGAAAGTTTGATTTTCTTGTGAGTTCTTTTCTTCCCTTAGTAGTCTTCATAAACAAGGTGCTTTACAGCAACAAGATAAAGCTATATCCACCATTCTAAACAGTGCCATCCTCCACCCAAATGGTACTGAAACCTGTTAGCAGTGAAGAAGAGTTGGATATTTGAGTATTATTCTTAATAGTAATGCTACTTACCTCTTTTATAATGCTTTTGTGCTGTAGGTTTCAAAGCACTTATTAATAAAGGAAGAATTATCCTCACTTTACTGATGGAGAAATGGAGGCAGAGAGGGTTGAAGCGATTTGCACAGTGTCTCACAGCATGTCACTGACCCCGCTGGGAACAGAAATCAGTTCTCCTCACTCAGTGTAGTACCTTATCCACAGAGGCCTATTTTTTGTTTTTGTTTTATATTTGTTTGCACATCATTAACTTTCAAAGGCCCCAAACATAGCTGGGGCTCCACTATGCTAATCACAGGAAGACACAGTCCCTGCCCTAAAGAGATTAAAATAACATTAAGGACAAGAGGCAACAAGTATGCAGAAGAGGAAGAGAAGTGTAACAGTAATCTATCTCACTGTTACAAAGATTACTAATGTGCACAACTTGATGGTTCAGAAACTTTTCCAATCAGCGTCTACATCTGTTGCTGAAGAACTTATCATTAGTTGGTAGGTTCCTTATAGATAGGATATGTATAACAGGAGGCTCTCTAAGTTGAAAAAGGAGTAAGAGTAAAGTATGACGGAAAGTGCAAAGACAATTGTTAGAAAGATAAATAGCGTGCACATGTACCATGGCTGCTATTTTCAGCAGAGCAGAAATAGGATACAACTAAGAGAAAACTAAATGGATCAGGTTGGAGGTGGATAACTGTGGAACACTGGGAGAATAAACTTCGAACTTACTACCCTAAAGGGCCTACATAATTGTGGTAAAAGCCCATGCTAAAGTCTAGATTTACTTCTCTCATTTCTTTAAATGATAAGGGGAATGCAATACCACACAACTGCCAAATACTGAATTTCTTAATCCACTGTTATTCTTCCAGCAGCCAAACCTCATAATTTCCATGAAACAAGACACTCAAAGTGTGTTTCAGGAAATAACAATAATAATCATCATCATCAGTTGCCATCACTAAGGGACCTGAGATGAAGTTCAGTTTCACTGAAGCCATAATTACACTCCTTTTCTTGATCTTGTAATTATCCTCAACTGTTGTTCTAGCACTTTTAACTGTAGCCTACTAAAGATGTTGCTTTTAAGCACAAGCCACCTGGAAGTAGCTGCTTTTTTTTTAAACATGGGCTAAATGTCATTCCTTTTCCTTTACATTTTATACAATTGTCTTTCTTCTAGACAGTAACATTTTAGATGGAAGGTTGAAGTCTTTCTTACTAACCGTGTAATGAAGATACCTTCATATGAATAGAGTGTTTCAGTGATTAACTTTGCTACCTGAAAGCAAAGAGACAAAGCAAAGGCACAAGAGACTGTGACCCCAAGTTGAGAAAAATGTTCCTGTAATATGTACTTAACCAAATTAAGATTTGGAGAAGTCAGTTGGACAGCAAAACATCATGCTGATCTTCTGTGTTCAGCAGAGGCTACAAAGACATAATCATTCTTGAGAACTCAAAATCTAAAGGCAGAAGAATCATCGTAACTGAGAAGTTTGTTGACTGAATCCTTACTTCCTGAAGTCTTCTCTTCATGTACATCATAGAATTTCCACATAACAAAATCTTTTCCATTAACTTCAAAACTGATCAATACTCCTAAACTTAGTAATTTCTCATCAGGAAAGGGACTGATTTCAGTTTTCAGGTGGCTTAAATTATCAAAAACATTGTTCTTTTGTCTGCCATATTAATTATGCTCCATAGTAGATCCTGGAGAATCTTTTCCCCTGAAAGTTTGTTTTTCAACATCTTGAATTGCAGATGACTGAGCAATATTTGCAGCACTAATTCTCAACACACTACAAAGACTCCATGTAATCAGTTGAAAAAAGATTGCTTCCAGAGATACTCTGTTATTAGAGATCCTAAATTCAGGTAAGAATTGCTAACTTCAATTCCACAGCTTCCTGGCTGGAAACAGTCTAGCATCACCATTGTCCAAGTAAAATGAAAAAGAATAAAAAGAAAAACTGATGTTCAGATATTACCCAGCTTTGGCAAAGACTCAGTATTTCTTCCACAGACAACTAAATTGTTCAGTAATCCTCTTTGTATTTTGAACAAAATTCAGCAATGACGCCAAACCGGAATAAGACTGGAAAAGTGCTTCAGACCTTTACACAGTCCAGTCTGTGTATCTGAGAGTCTGAACTCTCATGCCCTTTGGGATGGGAAGTAGGAGGGAAGGGAATTTCTACAGTTCAATTTCTATTTTGAAATAACATATTATGACATATATAATTTAATTTATACCCTAAGTTTATTGACAGAGTTGCTGGCCCCATTCCCTCCACAAAAAAAACCCAAACAACAAAACCCAAAAATACCCCCCAAGCCTGAGCCTTTTTATCTCTTTCAGCTTCTCATTGGGGAAATGCTGTTCTTTTCTGTTCGGTCCAGTCAACTTGGCTTTTTAGATATATTTTCTTAGTAAGCCTGAGCATTATCCTAGTGAAGAAATAATTAAGAATCTTCCTGTACGTTCAGAGGATGACTAAGACCTCACAAACTGTTTTATGCCAAATAAAATGAATGGCAGAACAGCAATTTTATCTCATCAGCTACTTTATATTACACAGAGGAATGCTCTTTCCTTTTCAGTAAATGATTCTTCCACAGAATCCAGCCATTTTTTTCCTTCATTGCAGAAGAAGGGCTTTGGAGTTTTAAGCATCTTGAAAGTTTGTCCACAAAGCTCTTCACTTTTCTTAAGTACTTTCTGTAGCAACACTGCATGAAGATTCATGTTTAAGAATATTCTGAAAATTTCAAAATAAGCAAGTTGGATCAGTTATCTTTCTTTAAAGCTCCATAATGATGTAATCTGAGGAATAATGGAATATTCTGACAATAGCAGGAATGCTTCTGTATTAATTGACAAAATTTAGTACTTACAGACCTACCAAAATTCCTGCCAAAATGTCTGTTTTCCTGCTGTCTAGGGAGACAAGCATGGATGTTGGAACATACATTAATATACTAAATATACCTTGTTCCAACTTTTTTTTGTCCCACCCTATCCTTGATCCCGGCCTTCTGATCCTCTGTCTGTCAAGCACCTTATTTGAGGCTTGTGATCATTTTCTTGATTAGCATTCCTAAGCTCTATTTTCAGGCAGAGGAAACCAACTTCTTCCATGAATGTTGTCTACTATTGACACACTAAAAACAAGGCCACATTTTGTTTTCAAATACCCAGCCCTGTTAATACTTTTCAAGAAGAGAAAATGAAAACAAATTTTAAATCAAGAAGTCAAACAACTATAATGAGTTCAGAGATGATGTGTAATTTATAATGGTGGTAACCTGATATGAAAGTGTTTTGATTTATAAGCCTGTTTCTTCAGCTACATAGGAAATTCTGTGAGGGACACTACTAAATACCTGCTGAAGAATCATGAACTGCCCTGGTGAAGTCTGAAATTGCCATGTATTAAGGAGATTTTTATTATAGTATTGGCATTGATTATTACCCAATTTTAGTAATCTATTGGACAGAACAGTTCTGGTTTTTTTTAACTACATGCATATATATGTGTTACAAGCAATGATTAATATTAATCTTGTTAAAACAGCCCATAAGCATAACTGTTATGCAACTTATAATATTGCAAACTATGTAATTTCATCCTGCCATTAGTGTACCCAGACCTCAGAAGGTTTTAGAAGGTTTTAGAAGTTAAAGCAAGCGAGCAAGCAAATGGGGTTATAGAATAAGATACTGATGCAAATGGAAGAAATTAAAAAGAAAGAAAAGTTTAACTGAGATATCTTCTTACCTTATATTTGCCCTGGTCACATCCACATAACGTGCTTTCCATTGTGTAGCTCCTTTGTACTCCTATCTCTCTCCAGACAACAACCCGTGCTGTAGATTCCTTGGACTTTTCCACTACAAAGCTGCAGCTGCCCATGCAGAATGCTGGGGCAATCTGACTCAGGATCTTGGGGAGTGCCTGCAGGACAGCAATTTGAAATTATTTCCTTTACAGAAGGAGATGATAGGGGGCCACATAATCACAAACCGTTATGAGAAAATTTTACTGCAGTTTGAATTAAAGTAACAAGAAAACAAATCTCCATCTTAAGTTTTAAAAACAGTGTCTTCAGGTTTGCCTTTTCCTACTTAATAAAATCCTTTTTTTCAGATTCAGTCACTCAAATTGTTAGTTATGTGGGTAAGAATCAGGATACAAGAGAATTCTTCAGCTGATCATCATCTTCTCCCTAATTCACCAAGCTAAGCTTGCTTAAATTAAGTGTACCACTCTTTGCATAAAGTTATTTAATTCAGTTTCAGACTGTTTCAACAATCCCATTTACAGACCTAGCAAAACCAGTACTTTATTAATACATAAAATTAATTTGTATACAGCAAAGCACTAGGTGCATATTTAACTTCATGATTGTGAATCAAAATTAGTATAACTGTTTACATGACAGCTTCAAGGAATAGTTACACAAATATGTGTGTTTGACTAATGCTAAATGACTATTCTTTCCAGTTTTTACTTGTGTCAGTTAAAACAAAACATGACTGCTTCAAATTTATTACTTCAGTAGTACATACACCATTAGTAGTGTAACCTTGCCCAAACATTTCAGTCCACCTTTTTGAAATCAAAAGGTTTTTTTCCCCACAACTCTTATTGACTGTTGTCTTCTGTACAGTATAGCAGTGCAGGCTGAAGAGACAAAACCTCATATAAATGTGTTACAGCAGCAGGATGTGAATGGCATCCGATTCAGCATCCAGGAAATCACACAAGAAAATCAAGAAGTGATAGATTTTGCTTTTTGTAAATGAGGGAGTACAGAAAGCACCTCTATTCGTTTACACTCATGGATGTATAACAAGCATTTTATCATGCATTCACGTGTTTGTCGAGCTTAACTCTGCATTTCCTCAAAAAAAACAGGGGGGCCTGGATGCATTTAGGTTGCACGGGTTTGCAGTTGCCACGAGGCGGCAGTGGAGATTCACAGAAGAAACAGGTAACATGCAATCCTCTAAATTTTTGACATTTTTGAAAGTTTATACAATGCAGTGACTGCTTTTGTGGAAGTTGATTATGTATATGTAATTAGGGGCACATGTCTTACCTACAAATCTGTATAAGAAGAATCTTCCCTATTTCCACACACAAAAATGAGTATTTCTCAGAACAATCCTGTATCTTTTCTTGTTCTAGAATATTGTTTGCCATGTTTAAATGACTATACGCTCATCTAGTAATTATGAATGCACAGAAGTATACTTTCCTCCTACTGTCTCTAACAGTAATATTAAACACACACAAAAAAAGCACTTACTGGTAAAAAGAAACAACAAAAAAAAATTAAGCACTCTACGTAAATATTTAAAGCTCTCAAAATACTTAAAAGTACACTCATGAACTAAAAAGAGATCATTTTAAATAAGTCTGCTTATGTTATAGAGTCATTACTTGCACAGAATATTATCAGGAAGTTATTTTAAAAGTATATTCCAAATCCATGCCCAACGACAGAGGTACAAATGCCAAACTTACCCTGTAACCAGGGTCTTCCATCAGGTCACAAGAGGCAGCATTAACACTCGTATGCCACATTGTCTCTTTGATGCTGCAGCCATACATAAACACATTCTTTTTACGAGAATGACCATGATAATCACAGTAGACCTACAATAAATCATTTGGTAAAATAAAACCAAGGCATACGGAGTTAACATTTTATGAAAGTAACATAAGGCAAATTTTTTTTATTATTTGTATTATTGTTGAAAGTTCAAAAGAATTAAGCAACACAATTCCTTATATAATTAACTTGTGTATTATGACAAAAACCATGGGATTCGTCTAAGGAAGGTTTAACCATCTATCCTAGCCAATGTAACAGATTTACATCTACAGGTTTGCAGAAGACCAGTTCTCCAAGTTAAATTTAAGTGTGACACGGTTTACAAGACCACATTAAAATGTTTAATTCATAGACTAGTTACATAGATAAAGTTGAAAAAATTCAGAATTGCTTACACACACATACTTACCAAAGGTAAACGTTTTATAGCAGCCAGATATTGCAGTAACCCTTTAGCATGGTAAATAGTGGGATGCAGATCTGGATTTGGATTTTGCCACTGTCTGTTTAAATCTTCTCCACTTAAAGAGCAACGGTGGCTATTGTGGGGGGGTGGAAAAACGCATGATGTAGTCTGTATTATCATACTTTTAAATAAGCCTCCCCCCCACCTCAAGATTTCCTCATCACCACTGCTTCTTTGGAAGGAGTCTGGCAAGAAACAAACTTCAATTTTCTAACATGCCATGTAATAGAATTGTTTGGGGTATTTTAAGTTATGTTACAGAGAAACTAAAAATAAATTAGAAGTAGCTTCTTATGTGAAGTCACTTTTAATATTGTTTATTTGCTGTTGAAACTGACGGCTTGAAATTCTACTCAAATGTTAGTTCAAAATTAGTAATTTAAAATTTAAGGTATCTTTACATTTTTGGTGTCTTGACTTCTGTAATTTAAAGACTAATGTCAACTAGAAATCTAATACTTGAAACAGGAAACTGTTAGGAGACAAGGAGCTGTGAGAAAAAGAAGAAAGAAAACAAACAAACAAAAACCCAGCAAACAAATAAAGATCATCTCTGCATTCAGTCAGCTATCAGCAAGAACTTTTAAACTTGCAGAAACTCATGACCGTGTAGTCATCTTCATTACATTTGCCTTTAGATTGTCTCTGCTTGGACATATTTCTTAATTGTCCCTGTAGCCTGAATTATTTCATTAGAAGTGTTTCAGTATATATATGCTCTTACATTTAAAGACAGAGTTCTACTGAAATCCATAATTGGTTTTATTTTTATTATTTTGTTCAGAAAACTTTTTAAAATATTACCCATAACTAGATGAGAAGAAAATGTAGATTCATCATAGCAAAATTTCTATTTCATTTGAATTCTAGTAACCAAGTAAATGGAGACTGCTGAATGCTTACTCACAGCAATTTCAAAAGGTTCTGAAATATCCCTTAAATCTATTAAGAAAAGTAGCAGTAAGTGAAATAATTACTATGAATAACTTTAATCAAACCAGGATACTCTCTTACCCTTTCTCTTGCACACCTATTAACTTTCCACTTTTAACAACATATGACAACAGCCAAAAGATATATTTACGTAAAAAATTTTCTCAAATATGAGGCTTTTTTTTTTTCATTAGGACTAGAAGTTGTTTAGCTTTTCCTAAATGTCAGGTGTGGTCTCATATAACACTGTTACACATATCCAAGACTGGTGTTCAGAGAGACAATTAAAATGTCATGTCAAATCACATAGCAATGATTATTATCAATGGAAAACTAAAAATATTTTTTATAAAACTGAAAATTGTGACACAATGCAACTACATTTTAAAAAGAAAAAAATGAAAAATTCCTAGCAATATTGCAACTGTTGGTTGGATTTCATCTCATTAAGTACTGCATTTGTATCTTTCCAGGATTACTTTAGATTATTCTTTTTAAAATAATGATGTAAAGAATTAGTAGTGCAGGCTACATATTTGTAAGTAAATGTATGCTTACTTTCCATTGATGACACCATCTGGATTGAGCATGGGAATAATTTTGAAAATGTAAGATTCCCGTAAACATTGGGCATTTGGACTATTACTCATAAGGTATTCCAGTGTTCCCTTCATAACCCAGCTTGCATTAGTCTCTCCAGGATGTACACGCGCAGACAGGAAAACATAAGGACGATTCCCTAAAAGAAGTATGCGTAGAAATTGCAAGATATGATTTAAGCTAAGTAAACAGTTTGTTAAATTGAAAAAAGAGCCAATAGCCAGCTACATTCATTACAATGCAAAAAACTCAGTATTTGTGATTTGAGTATTACTGAGTATGAGTATTATTGATCGAGCTTGCCATAATATTTTTTAAAGGACTGCTAATTACAGAACTATCACAGTGGAGCTTTAAATTAAATCAGACAATTATACAGTCACAACTAGTTTGAGCTAGCAGTTATGATAGGACTTTCACAACTTTTTTCCCAACAGCCAAGAAAAATACTGGGGTGGACAAACAAATCAGGAATGCTATTACAGACAAAGCTCACTTCGCATCACAGTAGCTTACATATTGGCTTTATGAAAGATTTATTGACAAGCAAATAACCTCAGCATTTGGAGAAAAACATTACTCATTAGGCACTCTTTTCCAAGAAGTGTTGTCTGCAAAATGTAACATACAAAAACATCTAGCAACAAAAATTTTAAATATATTAATATATACTCTTATATTTCCAAATATAAATAACTTTATTTGACTACTACAAATAAATATTACTAAATAGACAGCAAATCCTAACTACAGGTGCCTCTTAATTTCAAGGAAGTTATTAACCTTATTTTACATTGCTGTTTTTACAATGCATAGCAGCCAATACTAATTTTTTTTCTATAAATACCTAGTTTTGCATTATTTTCAGATGATGATAAGAGAAGTCATACTTACTGAACTGACAGACATGTTCATAGTAACTGGATTCTGGCATGGCTGTAATAGTGATTAATGGACAACTGTTGCCACCCAGGGTCTTGCAGAGAACATCTTGTCTAAAATATATCTGTTGAGGGTTGTGCATAGATTCCAGCTTCTGAAGATGCATCTTCATCCAAAAAATAATGAAAAAATACTTTGAATCCTTCAAATCACATGACAGCATACTTCAAAGGTACTATTTAACAGATCTTTCTTATTATTCTAAATAATGCACAAGTTTCCATCATAATTCTGACGATGAAATATCATTCTCTACATCTCTGACTGATTGAATACTTCTCTTTGCAGATTCTGTTTTTCCAACTGCTTCAAGAAGGATGAAGGCAGAGAGGGTACATTATTGTACACAGATGTTACTGTAAGGGTATATGGAAGGTAAGAACCTCTGCTGCATTAAGGTTATCTGATAAATGACCTTTCCACTGCAAAAAGTGATAACAAGTAAAGGAAGAATCAACAAACAGCAACAGAGAGCTGAGACACAGCAGAAACAATAGCAAAGACCAAAGTCACCAGTCTCTCACTGACAGGCCATTAGGAATCTACAGACAAAGATTTGGAGTCACCTGAGGAATAAGGAGGAAACAAGAGGAACTTGAGGATTCAGGAAATTCAAGAGGGGGGCTGCGGTACCATACAAAAAATCAAGCACCTGATCCCTGCAGTATGCCTTAGCTATCTCTCTCTCCTTAGCAGCCTCACTCTCTATTCTGTGCATGCAAGTGCTATGTAGACTAGTGCAACTAACAAGACAGGTGTAGGTGGATTTGAGAATGATCAAGTGTCTCAGCATCATTAGTTGGAGACGACACACCTCTTGGGAGCATCTTTGTGGGTACCAGAGACTCTGTGTCCCATGTCCCTGCTGCTGTTGGAATCAAAGCAGACTCCAGCAGATGGAGCTGTAGGCACTGCAGGTACCCTTCAGTCAGTGGCATCAGCAATGAAAGTGTCTCAGTGCCAGCTACTGCACTAGGTAAAGTGTGTTGGTGTTCAACCACTGAAACAAGAACAGTGTGCTCCCAAACTGGTGGTGCAATAAAGGCTGATTTCTCAGTGCCAGCACCTAGAGTAGCAACATGGATTACAAGCCCATGTGCCTGGTACCAGCTGCTAGGGGTGGCGGGTAAGCATAAGCATTTTCCCCACAGCAGGTGTGCAAGGGGGGAGTGCATGTGCAATTTGCTAGCAAACTCCAAGGTGGACTACCAAGCCAGTATGGGGTCCCAGGTCAAGGAATGGGTATCAGGTGGGCAGAGAGTCCATGCTGGCATCTGGGCAGAACCACAAGTACAGAGTGCCTGTGAGATGAGTGAGATTCTCTTAATTATAGTAACTTCAGTTATCAAGAAGTATATGTAGAACAGCAGGATACAAGTCATTTGACCCAAATTTGACTCAAATACAAATATTTCATCCAATTAGCACTGTTTCCAATCAATTATCACAGAATGGGTAAGGTTGGAAGGAACGACAGTGGGTCTCCTGCTCCAATCTCCCTCCTCAAAGAGGGCCATCCAGGAGCAAATGGCACAGGATTGTGTCCAGACAGTTCTTGAATATCCCCAGTGAGGGAGATTCTACAACTTCTCTGGGCAACCTGTTCCAATGCACAATCACCTGCACAGTAGGGAAGTTCTTCCTCATGTTATGGAGGAACTTCCTGGGTGTCAGTTTCTGCCTGTTGCCTCTTGTCCTGTTGCTTGGCACCACCGAGCAGAGCCTGGCTCCATCCTTTTGGCACCCTCCCTTCAGATACTTACAGATATAATATATATTGATGAGGTGTCTTCTCTGTCATCTCTTCCTGAGGCTGAAAAGACCCAGTTCCCTCAGCCTTTCCTTGTAAAAGAGATGCTCCAGTTCCATAATCATTTTTATGACTCCTAGAAAACCCATTTAGCCTGCAAGCATCAATTCTGTTTTTCCAGGACTGTTTTTCAGAACAATCTATACACTTTGCAGTCTAAACACTAACATTATGAACATTTTCAAATTTTAAGGAGCATTTTAAATTTTATTAAAAGAAACAAAAAAATGTACTCATGAATGCTTATATTTCACACTTTCTAAAACTATAGATATTTATCTGTGTAACATACCATAATCTTCTTACCTTTAAAGTTGAGTATGTATACGGATAATGGTAAGCAAAGTAGCACACATCATCTTTATGTTGGAAAGTCACTGTGAACGTAATTGTGTAATAGGATTTTCCTTTCTGACCTCCAGCAGCAATTGAACTTCTTGAAAAGTGATTCCTAAAGCAAAAATAAAGGTAGCATACATATTAATTTTTTTCATACCATTGATTATTTCTGAGCACACATTTTAAATGTCAGAAGGGTTTTTAGAAATTCTGCATACATTTAGGTTACAGATTCCCACCAGCTGTAAAGATCCTGTCTTACAGCAGTGATACACACATTCATCCACATTGGAAAAAGGTGAGCAAACAAAAACAAGCAAAGCAATAAAACAAACAAAGCCAAACAAAAAAAAAGTAAGCAAACAGCTATCAACCTAGAAGGATTGCATATGGATATGCTGTACCATGTCATCCTGTGTTCCAGGATTGCTCTACACTGATTGCACCATAGATTACAGGAGGCTCATCAAAAGGACCATGTGGTCAGTATTAGCCAAAGTCAGTAAGAAGATTTCAAGAAAGCATGCATATATACAGTCCCTTAAAAGCTTCTCTGAAACAGTGTGCAGTTTCTGAGAAAAGTATAAAATATGAAGAGCTTAAATATTAGTAGTGTGCTTGCAAAATAAGACCCTGTATATTTCTATCACTTCTGTTATTCTCCTTAGTAACTTGGGAAGAAAACTCTGTTCACAACAGAATAACGTAATTATCAAATGCAGAAACAAATGTTTCTCCTCATAAATTGTACCTCCTGCTAAACTTCAGTTAAGATTTGCTATACGTTTGATTCACATACTTACTTATAGTAACAAATATCTGTCCCAACACGAGTCCAACATGGTTGAGAATTTAGTGCTTCTTGAACAGAATACATGAGGGGTTGCATACCTGAAAGAAAACGTGCATCTCACTTTAATGCTTAACTTTAAACAGAAAGATCTTAGCACTAATGGACCACATCAACACGTACATACAAGTCTACAAATTACCTACACCTATTCACTCACTATCATAGAGTATATTTTCATGAATGCCTGGGTATTGTATGCTCTTTCAACCAGATGACAAAAGATTCCTGATTTTCAGAAAATAACAATTAAAGAAAAGAACCAGATCCATGGAAGACCAAAATGAAATGAGGTTAGCATAAACAGTAATCTACAAAAAATCCTGGGTCCCACTCCATCCAACTCACGCAATAAAAAGGCTTCAAAGAGAATATAAAAAATTATACTATTATCCATTCACATAAATAACTGAAAAATAACTAAATTTTAGGACAACTTTTTTAACAGTTATCTCTTTAAATTATGTATTTTTGGATAGTATACTTAATTTGAATACTTAATATGAAGTTAAAGCAGAAAATAACATATAGTAATTGAACATCATTTACTGGTTGAGTAATTAGCCAACCACATAGACTGATTTAGTCAATGTACTTAAAAAACCCAAAAGTAACTATCAAGTAAGTATATGCAACATGAAAGAAGATTTAAGACAACTGATGAGGATTAGTAAATAATTTAGAAGCATCTTATTATTGGTTAAACTACTTGGTATTCTGTGACTTGATCAATGTGAATGTTATGTGTATGACAAAGAAGAATATAATATTACTCTGTACAAAGAGTTGAATTTGGGGGGGAGAAGGAATTTCTTTTCTTCCTTCTTTAAGGACAGATTTCAGAATATATAGCAAAAAAAAAAAAGAAACTTCACAAAACAAACGGTTTTAAGCTGAATAACACACACCACATACACACTCCCAGAGAAGTGGAAGAAAGGCATATTCACTAAGCCAGTACTTTTGAATGAGGTACACGCTTCAGATTTGCTAAAGACTTCCAGGATCATTTAGGAAGCCCAGCAATTCAAAGGCAAAACTGTTTTAGAATGTCTCTGCTTATTTTCACATCTGAAAATATACCTCTATGCAGCAATAGACTTATGATGTCATTTTTCCTGACCTCTGTCAATCAACAGGCTTTGGTGCTGTCCACCCCACCCAATGGTCTTAGATCACTTTTAATTGCACCGGTAAATTCCTTCCACTTTGGCCTCACTTACAACAAAACTTCACTTTAAAAACTGACAGCTCGTGGTTTAAGATACATTTTTAATTTTTAACTGAAGCTGTCAAAACATCTTCTATTAAAATAGTATTAAAATAAAGCATGTAAACTGACAACATGAATACTACTGATCCTGTGGAAAAGGGAGGGAAACAGCTGAGATGTCTAGTATAGATATTTTTTAAGTATTTCTTCTCAAAGTATGGGAAATGTATCTTACCGTAGTTAAACTGACTGTTTGACTTTTCACAGTTGATGATGTTAAATCGGTAACCAATGCCAGTTTTCATTCCACTGACTTCAAAGTAAAACCACTGATGATAATGATTGCTATTTATATCCGAGTTCAGAATTAGATCATACTCATTTCTGAAGATCAACAAAAACAAATCAATCTTTTTTTTAAGAAGCAGAAATAAAAGGCCTAAAGTATGAAAAGAAGAACTGAAATATCTTACTTTCTGATCTGAATAACTTTGCGCAGGTTTCCAGATTCAAATTTGGAATTAAACTTCAAAACATCTGCCTCCTCTGGTATGGAACAACTATGAGTAGAAAATTAGTCCAAAATGAATAAAACAAACTTAACTAAAACAAATTGATTTCTTTCAGTCCTCACTTGGCAGTTCAGAAACTACTTTGAATATTCCTCTAAATACAGCCTGGATAGCAGAAACACTGTTACATCAGATAAAACTTTCAATGAAATATGCTTTAAATATTGCAAATCATATTACAGAGTAAGTAGAATAGACTTGGGGCCCCCTGGTGGTCTAGTGGTTAGGATGCAGCACTCTCACTGCCGCAGCCCAGGTTTGATTCCCGGTCAGGGAACTCCCCCAGGCAGATGGAGCTCGTCAGCCCTGTAAGGCCATCCATCTAAGAGAAGGTCACTCTAAACAAACCTACGTCCTGAGGACCTCGCTGCCACTGTCCAAGCTCGCTCGGCCCCGGCAGATGAACCTCAGGATTAAAGGGTGGGCTCCGTTCAGCGCACACTGTGTCTCACCTAAAAAATCCACTGCACAGGCTTGAAGGGTAATGACCTTTCCCAAATCTTCGCTCGCAAAGACTGGCCATACATACAGACTAGACTTAGAGTATGAGTCAAATATTCTTTTCAGAAAGGTAAACACTTACCTCAAATTATCAAGGTCATACACAACTCTGTCTATAATGTCATTTTGATAAATCAGCCTTTCAATATCTTGAGAGATTTTTGTCCTAAAATAAAAGGTAAAGTTCTCATTTAAACTTTCACATAGTATTCTCAATTACAAAAGAGGAATTAACTCATAAAGGAATGAAAACTAACAAAGTTGACATGAAGATAGTGGTATAGTTCAGAGAGATCTCAGCCTCACCCTCACTTATGTGTACTTAAGTTTAAACACCTGCATTCACAGCTGACTGAATCCAATATTTATATGTGAGGGAACTGAGTTTTCATGCAGACAACCCACTGGGTTTTATCTTATGGAAAAAAATGCAGTTTCGTACTTTATAATAGAAGCAGGAATAACTCAAACGTTACTTATGTTAATGCTTTAATCCAGGACAACACTTGATAACATTAGTAACTTATATGAGTCCTACCATAAGCAAAATTAGGGAGTTTTAGAGAGTAGGTCGTACAGTGAGCGTGTTAGTGAACTAGCTTTTCACCTCTGGAGATCTAGGTTCATTTAGCGACTAGGTAACAAATAAAAATTAATTTGGTGATGTCAGCCAAATGTCAGGTGTATGCTTATCCAGATCATAAAACCATTGCACAACTGGCAGTATCTAGGTCCTGGTTTGGAAAAGTAAGAATGTGTTGCAGTTCAAGAATGAAATATAGTGGCAGAGCTGTGTGGAAAAGCTTGCACAGCACCTGCAATAAGAAGAAAAGGAGGTAGATTAACAACGAAGAATACAAAAACAGAGCAGTAAAGTATTCATGCTGGAAATTCGCAATTTAATTAAAATAAATACTGTTAACAAATGAGAAAGAGAAGGTAAGTGCACAGCTCTAGCACCCCTTTTTAAATTTAAACTAACTGGAAAAGAAAAAAATTCACAAGTCCAATGTACTGACAAAATTGTGATGAGGTTGACTCATCACAATCTATCTGAACAGGTTCAGCTCAGGACAGAACCACAAATTTTTCATCTTGCACTTGATCTTACAGAACTCTTCAGACCTCAGCATGCCTCAGCTCTAAAAGGTCATAACACTTCCTATCATCACAGGAGTTTTGCCAAGACAAACCTCCATCAATGAAAATACTTCATAAATACTATATAAATAATAATGGCATTCAAATACCATTATAATGACCAATGTATAAGAAAGGAAGAAGAAACAGTATTCAAGATGCACACTAAAAGGAAAAGGAAAAGGAGTAGTAGACATTTTCAGGTTCCAAGAAAACCAAGATAAGCTATATCAAGATAATTAAAGAAAAAAAAATCTGGAACCAACACTGTTGATGTGAGCTGTGTTCTTATAGACTAGTTCTTTGTGGATCCTGATGATTAGAAAATACAAAAGTGTACAGAAAAAAATAACAACCTAAATTTTTAAGGAATGGAAGAAAAAAAGCAGGAATTTAAACCCAAATTTATACGGTATTGAACTATATCATAATTTTCTTCTCTAAAACAGAGTAACATAAAACACTTCAGTTACTCTCAATTTCATTTTTCCAAACAATAATAACCTGGTGAGACATTTGATGATAATTACATGCTACTGAACTTAAAAAAAAAAGTACTCCAAAACACTAATTCAAAAACATTTCATCTCTTGGCAAACTGCAAGACTAAAGAAAAAACCCCAAACCCCGCACCACATTGCTCTAACAAAAGTATGAAGAAAACCTACTCAATCACACCTTAGACCCACCAATGTTTTCTTAAATTACATGGATGGATTAAAGCAATCATTGGTTTTCTAAAGAAGACTTAGCTGATTAGCAGTAACTAACTGCTTGCATTAAGGAGAACGTAAATCCCACTGAATGTCAAAAGAGCTTGGACACAGCTTTGTAGAAGGCTTTAAAGTTTTTACATTCCCCTATCAAGCTCATTTTTACCACTTTCCTCAAAAATACGAATCCTAAGAAGATTAAGCCCTTTTTAAACAGGTTCCCTTCTCAGAAGTTTGTTATGTTGAAGTAACAAGACTTGACTCATTTGTAGAAAACTGAATTCTTAAAACAGTGTATCTTAAAAATGTGATGTAGGATTTTTGATTCAAGGTTAGCAGTACTATCTGATATTTCATTCTTGTTTCACACAAGACTTAAAGAAGTTACTTTCAACATACGAAATATAACAAAACCAAAATATTTTAAAGTTAAAATATACCCTGAAATTACGTTCTACAAATCAGCTTTATGTATAACCACACAAGGTTCATTATTACAGTTCTTTATATCTAAGAACAAGCACTGGAATGACAAATTATATCTGACTTCACTCAGTTTTATTCAGGAAATTTCAGAATAATTAGTTAGTACAAAAACATACTTGAGGATTTGCAAGATTTTCTTACAATGCAGTTCTTAGGTGATTCCTGACTAAAGACTATCTCTCTTCTAAACTAACTATCTAATAAAGAACTTACAGGGAAGATTCTCTTCCTTCAACACTGAACGCTATATTCATTATGTCATTAGTTTTCAGCACTTGTTCATTTCACTGGTAAGATCACTGTTTTACAACAGGTATGAAACAGCTAAAGGATTTTAATTATACCACCTAAACACACGTAATCTCTTAATCATTTTAAAATCTAAATGTAAATATGAAGAATCTCATTAAGTTGGTTATAGTTACAAATATAAAGCCAAAGGCATTCAACCTCATAATTAGGCAGGTGGCAAAGTCTCATAGCTACTATTGTATGTTCTGCTAACATGAGGATTTGTCTACAGTAACCTACTATGTATGAGCCAACCCTTCATACCAACTCTGCAAATTATCTTAAGAGTCTCATCAGTCTTCATCACTCCTCATCATCTCAGAGAAGAAATAAATGGGCGTGTTGATGTATTGTTTTCTGTTGGTTTGCTCTATTTTTCCTTGTGTGTTTATTGTGTGCCATTCTGCAGGACCTAACACAAACTGCATTCTCAGCACTTGTTACCTCTAAATTCCGTCATACTACAAACACCAAAACCAAATACTTCAGAGTATTAATTTTTTAACTTTTTCCACTACATTTTCCTGAAAGATAGCTTTTAAGCACAGCAGAGAGAAAAGCTGAAGCATCTTCGAACTGTCCTAGCTTTGCTAAGACCTCGAGAGCATTCAGTTGGGGATTTTTTTGTTTATTTGGTGGTGTTTTTCTGTGGATTGGTATGTTATTTTGCAAACCACAAAATTTAGATGGGAGATGGTGGGAAGGTAGAAAGAGAAAGTATAAATTAAACTTAGTATTTAGAAACGGAATTACAGAATTAGCAATTACAGATCAGACTGTGTTCTTCTCTATGGCTCTGCACTGATCAATACCCATTCACCTACCTTCAAACTGCTTTTCACTGAAAACAGTTTTACATGCCAAAGTAAACTGTGTAACATGGCCTGGCAACCACAGAATCACAAATAGTCAGGGTTGGAAAGGATCTCTGGAGATCATCTAGTTAATCTCATCCTAAAAACCGTTCCTCAAGGGAACAATAACAACAACAAAAATGAGTATGGTAACTCACCTCTGCACCCCATATGGCCTTTCCAGAATAGGTTCCTTAAATGGGGGTGGAATATGGCCAAAATAATCTGGATAGGCCACTTCTGAATATTCCGGAATAGATTTTGTGCTTTTTACCATTTCAATATAAAGATCACAGTCATGAACTGATGATACATCGGAAACCTCAAGCATGACTTGTTCCCCTGATGAACTAGATCTGGAATCCTCCTCCTCCTCTGAATCCACTCCAGTGCAGCAGAGTTTTCCCAGCTGGACAGATGATCCTTCAAATAGGCTACTTCCACAGGGTGAAACATGTTCACAAGGCTTACCACAAGCAAGTGTGGTAAGGCTAGCTATGCTTTCCTTCTTTACTACACACCCTGGACCATAATACTGATCATTTTTTGCACTGTTCTGCAGACTGATTCTGTCTAAGCCTTTTACAATTTCTTGGCTTAGACACTGGCATGATGGAAGCATGTTTCTTTGATCATTTTGGTGATGTGAGCTACTGTCTTTCATACCATCTTTCTTTGGTAGTTCCAGAAAGACTGGCCTTCTATTATACTCCTCTCTCAAAAAAGGATTGCTTTCCTTCAAAGCAACCCCTTTCGTTGACTGGTTTGCTTCAGCAGAGTGCTCCTCGCTGGCTGTAGGAACAACAATAGGTCCACTCAGATTTGCATCAGGTACAAAAGGCTTTGGTTCCTTGGAAACTAAGTCCCATTCCTTAAAAAAAAAGGTGAAAAAATAATTTAAAAAAATTTTAACAGTTCCTAAGTTCCATTTACATTAGAAACATTTCTCTTTCCCTGTTCCTGAGGTAAGTTTTTTAATAATCCAAAAGAAATGTAATTTAAAAGATAACAGTTATTATGTTATAAACTATACTAGCAATTAAGGTTCATCTTTTATAAGATGAAAGCTTTAAAGCCATAAACACATAGTTCATCAATAACAAAGTATCAAGTCAATGCAATTGACCC
This sequence comes from Manacus vitellinus, assembly GCF_001715985.3. Classification (NCBI taxonomy): domain Eukaryota; kingdom Metazoa; phylum Chordata; class Aves; order Passeriformes; family Pipridae; genus Manacus; species Manacus vitellinus. Next base: position 5,512,866 of record NW_021940612.1, read on the forward strand.
AGGTATTTTAACCACTGATTTTAAGTAGATGCACAGCATAAAGGAAATACCTAATACAATGAAGCTCTCTCAGAAATCTCATGTCCTTTCTTACTATTTTATTTCTGCCATGTCCAATAATTAGACATCAGAAAACAGTTTTGTTTACATCTGCCCATAGTTCCCTTCTCAGTCAGACTGAAGTAACCATAACATTTAACTAAGTTACTTAGTATATAATCACTCTCATATGTAGAACTAGAACTGCAGACCCACGTTTCTTGGCTAGAGGAACTATCCATCAAAAAAAGAACTTCAAAGTGTATTCCAGAGTCAACATGACGTTAACAAGAAATGTCCTGAGAATCATATACTTTACCTGAAAGTTTTCTGAAAGTTCTGGGAAAAACTGCTCATACATTTTCAATTCTTCTATGGGTCTTCCCAATTCCTGTCTAGGTTTCAGTTTATTAATATCAGTCTCAATATCATCATTCTGAAAGATCATCAGAACAAATTAATCTTGCATCCAGAATAAATACACTTCTAAAACATTAATCTGAAACATTCGCTTCTCATGCCTGACACAGCCATGCTTTAAAAGCTGAATACCCCTATTTGAAAATTAGCTGAACTGCAGCTTTCATCATGAAGATTTAAGCAGCTCGGTTTTATTAGTATGCCTAAGTTTCTATTTCAACAGAAATACTAAAACATCTCAATTTTCTTGCTTTTACACAAATTTATTATATACAGATATCAGACTACAGTTTACATGAGATCTGTGCATATTTTGACTATTGCAACTTGGAATGTGGAGACTTCAACTGATTGCAGTGACAAAGCAATGCTGCTTCCGTAGAAGACACTCCTTTCATCAGGGCTCATCAGATCCTTGAATAAAAGTTGTCTTTCCAGACTATGGACAGACAATTCAATTAACTCCTAAATACCTGTAATATAAAAATACTGAATAAGGCAGTTCTGACCAAATATCCATCCGTGTTCCAAGTGGCAGGTGGAGAGCAGGATAATAACTTCCCAAAGTGGTACAACAGTGAAAGATCTATTTGTGCCTCTACAGTTGCCTGAACTTACTACCTTGCTGAAACACTGATATACTCAGTCCCAGTCCAGAATGATCAAAAAAGTCAGAGCAGCTCTTACATACTGAGCAGCTTATGTAGGAAAAGTGGGCTGAGAGAAATACAAGTGGGGAACAGAACACTGCCAAAAGAGTTTGCAGTTCTGTTCCACTGTACTCCAGACACATTAAGTGTGAAGTAAACAGATTTTGATAAAAATCTTGAAGCCATCTGAACAAGAAAGGCTGATATTTCCAAGCAGCACCTGCTTTCTTTAAGTTTCAGCAGCTTTTTTGATTAATTTTGTCTCTACCAACCTTAAAATGTTGGTCTTTATCATCATCATTTTCAGTTTCAATTTCAGATTCTGTTTCAGCATCATCGTTATCATCACTTTCATCCACTACATCATCCACTACAATACAAAAAAGTTTGGTAAGGCAGATTATACATTTAATCCAATATACAAGTTCAAAGAACTTCTCTGTTCTGAGTTTATTCTCTTTTTCACTTACCACATGAAAAAAAATTTGAAACCCAACTCATTAACTAGTCCTGTTTGTTATGTTTTCATTATGTTTTCTCATAAAGGGTTTCTCATGCAGGAAATCTGCTGATTGTCAATAAAAGGCTCACTCAGAACTTTACAAATTATACTGACTTCCTAGTGTATTCAGAATAACTACATGTATTGCTTTTACAATACTGACCACAGAAGATTGCACTTTTAAAAAACACAGACCTCTACCCACCCCACATTTTACATGTCTTTTAACACAGAAGTTTTTCCTTTCAAAGCAAATCCTATGTATTCTATTTCCTTAGGTTTTTCTCTTCTTTTTATAGAAGATAACAAAACCATTTGAAAAAACATATCAGTAGTTCACTTCACCAGACTAGGAAGTTTCTAAATAGGTATTATAGAGTACCAAACATACTCTATTAAGTGGAGATTTATTTTCTGTGAATTTTGAAACACACTTCTAGATCTATTTTATATGTGAAGACAAAACATATACTCCTTACTCCTGGAGTTTGAGTCTGACCCACTTAAACTCCAGTAGGATAGCTTACTTCTTTCAGACCATGATGACATTTTGTTTTAGGAGATACTGTGAATAAGAAGATATTAATAAGTCTGACTTTGTCTCTTTGTTTTAGAGTAACTTTTTGACAGCAACTTTATTAGTTGCCTACCCAGGTCCAAAGCTGTTTCACCATATCTGAATATGCATTAAACATTAATTCTCTGAAACTAATGAAAGATGCTCACAATGGGCTGAATCCATTTCCTACAAAGCAGTATACAAATGCTTTGCAGACAAGTGTTTCCTAAGAGACTGCAACAGTCCAAGAAAGCAGCTTTACTTTTTCATCATGCAAATGAAGGAAAAACCACAATAATTTAAAAACGCCAATGCTTCAAGTGGCACATGCTTATCTAAATTCACCACACCCTGAGTTATCAGGATAACAGAAAGAAAGGAATACATGCTCCTGTAAAGCAGGATGTACACTACATCACATTTCACACAGCAGAATGTACATAAGTGAGTTAAAAGGAGAGACCATTTAAGTTTGTATACAGCCTATTCTTTACACTTCAGACTTTGATGAACATCACCTTTTAGTTCCTGTTTTCTTTTTTATTTTATAACCACAGGTGTGGACAAAGTTTTCATCACTTAAAACCTACAATTAGAAACTAGTGATGAAAACTTTGCAGTCACAGACCCTTTCCTAGTTAAGAAGAGCATCAGAGCCCAAGTTTTAGGTGAAAACACAAATAACTGCAATTGATTCCACTTTACACAAAGCAGCAATAGACATACTCAAAGACAAAGTATTACAAAACTACCATACCACCAGGAGGCAAACTGTACAGCTGAGCCACAGGACCGCTGGCAGGAATAACTGGGAGTTGGAAATGGAAAGCACTTTTAATAGTTGGTAAAGGAAGACGATTTTTAGGAAAACATTTTCTCATTATTAGGCTGGATGTGTTGACGAGAGGATCAAGAGTTCTTACTGCAAGGCACTCCTATTAACAGAGAATAACAAAAAGTATTTATCAAACTAACAGTCAAACTACATATGTTACACTATTAATAAATTCTAGAAATCTGTATTTTGTTTACAAAAAAATTTGCTAATGTCTCCTTTGAAGGTCAGAAAAACTTCTACCAACTCATCTTTTTAAAAATCTAAACTTCAAAATTAAAAGGTATTTTTACCTCATCTTTTTTTAAATTAAGTTCAACCACGCCTTCCAGAGATAGTCACAGTAAAATAATAGCAAATATTAATTTAATTGTGTACTCTTTCACTCTGTTTCAGGCTGGTACAGAAAATAATGCTTACTTCCATAATCAGGACTGACCACGAATCTCATAAAAGAAATATGACGAACTTGAGGTCAGGATCTTTTTAAAGCTAAAGAGGCAAAAACACCAACATAAGAAAAACCAAACACGATAAACTTACTTGTGAAGTGTTGTAAAGAATTTTCATCCCATTGGCATCAATGAATGCTTTTCTTCCCAGTTTGATGTTTGTAACACTTTTAATGCACTGCAAAACTCCTTTACGTATCAGCATGTATCTGTGACGACTATCATGACGGTGCCAATCAACATAAATCGTTAAAAGCACTTGCACATATCCTCTGTCTACTGCTCTCCTGGCATTTGTTTCTTTGCAAAAAAAGTTAGGAAAGAAAATTAAAAATTGACCAAATGACTTCAGTATTACTTTCAAATCAATGTTTAAGTTATTCCTTTTACGCAAGAGAGTTGTTTCATTTTAAGTAGTGTTTTAGCCACACTTAGCAGAGTTTTACATCAACCTAAACAGAAATGACTGAACAATTGAGACCAGTAGTCTAAACTTCACTCTTAGAATAATACCACATGTAATTTTCGTGGTTTACCAGAAGAACAGTGTGCATTACACTTAAAGGTAATGGTAAGATGATGTCATCCGCAAATTTAAAAAAATAAAAATTCTACAAAGCATATCTATGTCTATCCGCACACACTTTGTAGACAAAATATTTGAAACAAACTTCTTTTCACTTGCAATCCATACAGTTTTTTGCAGCAACTATCACTCAAATTTGATAAACTTATAATACCTCTACCCCAAATACTGGATAATCAGTATGACAACTGCACTGTACAAATCATAGATTAGTGTTTTTATGAAGAGATTTACTTACATAAAGTGTAAGAAGTTACAATATCAAAACCCCTAAGGAGAAGACATCCCTAAATAAATGAAAAAGATCTCCTGCTTTAAAGACCTTTTCAACACTTCATTTCTCTCCCCAATACTAAAATTTAACTGCCTATTTACAGAATAGAACACTGACAATGATATAGAATCATTTCCTTCCCTAAATTTCCCTAGAAGAATTTGCAAAATTTTTAAATACACAAATCAGAAGACCAAGGTATCACACTGAACAAACATGAGTAAACTGTGACAATCAATACCAAAATTTCCTGTCATTTGTCTGAAATGGTTTTCTGCAAATCTAGTCACACCTCAGTTCTTATCCAACTCCACTGGAAGTACTAGGAATGCTGCAGCTTTAACACAACTGTTTGGAGAAAATGAGTTTTTAATTCCCTTCTAGCTACAATCCTGGTTCAACATCTGCAGAGACAACATTTGTTGCTTGCTGCTGGATGAGACAGTCCATGCCTGGAAACAGACTATTGTTTTGTTACCCTTAATTCCACTTCGTGAGCATCACTGAAAGACTTGTCATTAGGACCCAAGTCCTAATTACTCAGAAGAATTACTGAAGAATACCTACATTTTCCCCTGTCATCCACAGATATTTTCATATATATATATATAAAAGATGCACAGGAGTTAAGTTACAGACGTCTATTACTGAAGAGCTGAGATGAGTGAATGTAAAAGGCTAATCCTCTACCTCAGATCCAGATCGGTTTTGCAGAAGCAGTGAAGCCCTTCTGCTGCATAACTGAAGAAACACTAACCAATTATTAAACATATAGTTATATACAACATAAATAAAGCACCACAGACTGTAGATAAAACTGTACCTTATTTCTAGCTTTCCTCACCTTGATTTTGTTTAGGCCACAGACTTAATGTTAGTTTTACTCTGTCTATACACACACACATATATATAGCTCAAGTAGACAAACAGTTTCTTGTAGTCAAACACTTACTTGATTTTAGCAATGCAGCAAGTGTGTCTAAAGCAACCCTGTCAATATAACAAGAAAAGTCAAAACAGCAACCAACCAGTAAGCTTAATCTACAATACTATAAAACTAGACAAGATATTTACTGCTAACAGACATATAAAGTCTAGCCTCATCTTTTCCTGGTTGCATTGTATCACAGACTTCACTTTTAAGATTTGATTTTACTAAGAGATCACATAAATCTGCTGTATCTGAAGTCTGATGGTAAAACTTAAAAAATATCAATGCAATGGCTATCCAAACTTCCAGCTTTTGCAAAAACACGGTGACTATGTAATGTGTATGACCGACACTCAGTGGTTGTGACAGTTCTGAAATTCATGTTTTTGTTAGCAACAGAACAAGTATTTCCACAAAGGACATTTTCAATAACTGTAGGTCAGTACTGGTGGTGTATTAATATATTGAGAAGCAACACCCTTCAATCTGTACTACCATACATGATGGTCAGTGTGAGAGTTTTCTTGTACACAAAGAAATTTTTTCAATTAACTCAAATGTACAACTAGAAAACATATAGACTTATTTTTCTCCTCTTTGTGAAACAGACTTCATGTATATGATCTTACATCATAAACACGGATATCATGATTACTCACATCATAGAATAGTAAGTTCCTATGTCTAATTTTAGGTTGGGGCTTAAAGGAGCAGGGTTTTTTTTTTTTCAGTCTGCCACAGGTAGGTACTTCAAAAAGGTGGAGTGTATAAAGAAAGGCTATCTTCAGTTAGATCCACTTAGCTAATTTTTACCCTAAATTCACCGAAAAAAACCAAAACAAACCCCAAAAAGAACCCCAAACAATCAAAAAAACCCATAAAACCTATCTACCACCATGGGGCTGGGAATCTAAAGTCATCACTTTCAGCTACACAGTGAATTTTATGTTTTTTTAAACACAACAGCACAATGGTCCACTAGACAAATATTGCTGGGACTTCCTACTCTATATTTTATGTTCTTGCTCTGAGAGTCTATAACTGATTTGAAATAAAACAGAAAGAAAATCTGATTACCAAATAAAAGGGATAGTGTCACACCAAAAGCACAAAGCTGACGCAGAAGCCAATTAAACAAATTGAAAAATGATGGGACTGTCTTGATCTGTTTGTCGTGATTTGGGGATAATTATTGTATAGTTTCCATTCAGGAATATTAGAGACAGAAAAATAATACTTATAATATTTTACCAGTACTTCAAACAGACATTCCAATATTTTGTGTTACTTTACTGGGTAAAATGAAACTTCCCATCTCCTTTCACTTTATTAATATTTATTATTCAAGTATTAATTGTTTGATTTCTCTAATACTATTTTTAATTTACAAGTAAGTTTTGAAACATATACAAGGTTTTACCATACACTATATTAAAGAGACCTTACTTACTTCATAAGGCTAGTGTTCTTTTTACTAAAAGGGCCAATGATCTTAAACATCAGTTCTACTACTCCATTCTTTCCCAAAGATACTGCATTTACAGCTGGAAGAGTTAAAAGCAATCCATTTTAAGATAATGTAATAAGAACGGCAAAAGAAAAAAAATCAGTATACTCAAACTAAAATTGACACAAGTTAATTTTGAAGTACAAAAAATGCTTGTGCTTTAAGACATACAATGACAGGCAGACACACTACACATAATCAGCATGACAATCCAATCTTGATAGAACTAGGAAAAGAAAAAAAACGTAATTACTACTATACAAATAAAATCATGTACTACTTCCAACACAGGCTTCTGCTTTCTTTGTTATTAAAATGCATTAAAAAAAGAATTTTCTTAACAACAGGCTTTTCAAAATTTCAAGTCTAAAAAGTTCTATGACTTGCTACTATAATTTAGTATTAGGATAGACAGGTACATTCACCAGGGTTTGAAAGCCAAGAGTCTGCTATAAAATTTAAAAATGCCAATTAGTATAAGTTTTCCTGAACTACATGTTATGAACATATGTTCTCAGAAAAAACAGTATAAAATTAACCCATCGGAAAGGGAGAAAATGAAAAGAAATTATGCTAAGACTTATTAAGTTCAAGAAATATGCACTGAAAGTATACCTGGCTAAAGTCCAACAGCCACTGAAAATAGAACCTGCTGAAACAGGCACAGAAATTCAATTCCTGACTGAGTTTAGCAATATGTGCTCATGACAAAGCAGGAAGACAGCAGCTAAGACTTCAACATAACAAATGCTGTTATTAGTGTAGACTTTAGTATGTGAACCTCAGTTGCAATTTCATCACCATTAGCAGAAACATTACACCAGAACCTAAGAAAAGTTAGGACTTATTCTAATAGTAACTGTACTCAAACTTTAAACAGTTTGAGTTTATGAACCAGAATGTTATGAACTACTACTTTTTCTGTTTCTAAGGAGTGGGAAATACAGAAAGACAGAACTGATCTTAGCAGAAGCCAAATTGGAGACTCAGTTCAATATGCCATTTTCAGGATGAAGCAAGTTTTCAGCTAAGCAATGTTAACTAATGTAACTAACTATCTGTATTAGACTCATCAATTTGGAAGCACTTTACCTCATTATCAGTCAGCTCAACAGAAACAAAGCTTCCACATTTTGAAAGTATTAAGGCTTTATGAATTATATCTGCTCATGAGAATGTCCTGAAAACATAATCTCAAAGATCATCAAATCAGTTCTCTGGGGCAAACATGGCTATGTTTTCAATTTCTTGCACTTATTTAAGATGTTTAATGACCATTTTGAGCTCAAATGAAAAATTTCAGAGCATCTAAACAACAGTAGAAATACAGCAAGAACCACACTATTTTGATCAACTTCCTACTGGCTGTCTGAACAACTAGGCTCTTGTGGAAGAATAATATCCCAATAGTAGAGCACTTGTACACAAGGATTAAGGAAAAGGTTAAATTAAGAAATATAATATTTCCTGTGTGAACCAAGTGTTAAATTAGCAATAAAAAAATAAAATAAAGAAACAAAAATAAAAAAACCATGAGCATGAATAATAAAGAGAATAATTATTTAATTCTAAGTGCTTTCCCAAGCACAATGTTAGCATTTCCGGTTTACATCTTCACACATCAGCATTTATGCAAATTAGATAGCTCAAAATTCCACACATTCCATAAGATTGGTTAAAAAAAAACCAGCTTCTTCCAGAGTTTAAGTAATTTTAGGATATAAAAAGCAAGTTCTCAGAAAGAAAGTATTTTAAACACTTAATATTAAACAAACATCCAAATCTGGTATTTTAACCTTATCTAGGTAAAAAACTTTATATTACACGGAGAATAAAATAATTATCTGCAATACTTACAGTTGGTTGAGTAAACTCTTAATACTTGAAGACATGGCAATATTAGCCTGTGGTTCTGCAAATTCTGCTTCACTAAATTCAATGGTATGTTTAGGACACCATTTATTCTTGCTTTCATGCCAATCTTTTTGTCTGATGTCAAAGAAATACAAGATCAATCACACTAATTTTGAAATTATTATTAAAAAATAGAAGTTAAATGGCTGAATTTCCTCTAGTCATAGAAGCAGATGTCAGCTCTGCGTATCTACTTTGCACCACTCTTCCCCCCCATCTCACTCCTCCTTTTGCTCTCCTCTATCAATTCTGAATACATAGATGCTTACACAATAGGAAGAATTTTTTTTTTAAGTTTCAATTATAAAACTTTAATGTATTATGCCATAATATCACCTTTTGGACCAATTTTTGCAAGAAGAGTATGAAGAAGCACCATTAATTCTTCATTTGGTGGAGAGTCTTTGCTGGCAGTCAAAAGCAGCTGTAGTAAGATCTGTGTCCCTCCTTTGGTAACTAAGACACTTGCTCTCCGACCGCCACCTAGAAATTGAAATTGAGCTGATACCTCTAAAGCCAAAGAACAATGAAATATCTAAGCTACAGTTATCATAAGTCTTTAGAACAGCAATATTTTAATATTTTATTCATATGTGACTGCACTATGCAAGAACATGCTGGACTTAAACTTATTATTTGTGTAGGATTATTTGCAAGGTGACTTCAGTCTTTATGTTCTTTTAATTCTGCATATCAGTCCACCTTAGCAAATGCCAACAAACAAAAAACCAAAACAATAATAATAAAAAGCCTCACAAAAAACCCAAACCCAATAAAAAATAACCAACCAAAACAAACAAACAAATGCCTGAAGAATAATGTACAAATATAATCATATGTGACTCCTTAAGGAAAACTTACCAACTGAGATTACCTCAATGAGAATATTCAATATATTTAGAATAGTTTGAGGATCTTTTGTATTCTGCAACAAAAAAGACAGCGATGTTTGCCTAACGTAGCAGTCTATTACAATGGTTTAGATACTTAAAGCTAGGAGAAATTGCCACCACCAAATCAAGTAGAACTTAGGATGTATAACCACCCAGCTAAACATCCCACTACGCACTTGAATTAACCACAGAAGCAAATAAAATCTACTTTGTAGGATGACACAACAATTAGAACTGATAGGTGACAAGAAATTCATAAGTAGGTTACTTAAAGACAGTATCTAATCATTACAGACCAACACCACAAGTTTTGGAGACTCCAAAGGATAACACAACATATTTCATAATAAAAAGCCCAATGATAAAATTCAAAACTCACTGTGCACCCATAACCACAGAGATTAAAAGATTTTACCTCTAGAGTTGCCAGGATAACTTCTATTCCAGTGGAGCCCTTAGAAGTCATCTCCTTCCTGGTTTTTTCTGTCAGTGAGAAAAAGACTAATACTAGCTTGCAGAAATAAAATATGTGATCAGAATGATCAGAATATCTACACTGTAAATAATAAAACCTATTAAAAACTATATAAAACTAAATAAAAAACTTAAGCAATTCTAAAACTCATTTTTGTTTTCACTTGTTGAACAATCTTGTCATGTCCTAGAAAAAAAAAGACTGTAAAGAAAAAAAATCAGTAAGAAAGCTCTCTTCCAGAAACTTCTACTTCTCATAGATACATATATATATATATACACGCACATACATATATCAAGTGAATTATTACTTAAAGTACAGCTGTTTGACAACAAAAAATTAACTTAGAGTAACCAACACTATACCAGATAGCATTAAACGTGGACTTAAACAGATGCTGTCAACAGCAAAAAAAACAGATGGACAGTCAAGTTCACTAAACAGAAACAAAAATTCAAGTCCAGTAAGGAAGATACACAATAAGGAAGGCTCAAAAGGGAAACTACTAAAACTACAAAACTTAGATAATTACCTTGACTCTGAACCAGATGAAGGATCTTAGAAGTAACATATCTGGCATTGTCTGATTCTCCTAATACAGAGTCCAAATTGATCTTCTCCAACTGTGACAGCAGGGACGTAGTCCGAGAATTGGCAGAAACGCTACAAAAAGGATTTTTTACATTTTTTTTTTTTTGTCTAGATCAGAGAAAGAAAACCACTAACAACAGAAACTCCATCTCAGAGTAATGGCAGTGGCTAATTCACCTTCATATTTTATCTTGACTGTAAAACAGTCTTAATCCTCTTTAATTCTGGCAAACTTACAGATTTTGCAAAGCCTGAATTGCGGCAGACTAATTATATGTAACAGCATCTCCAAGAGCAACTGCGAACAGAGAAATCAGTTGCACCAAGTAAAATGCAGATATAGGTACAGATGTTGTTTATCTATGTCACTTAGAGTAGTTTGTATTTAATAATTCGCATTAAGTGACAGGATACTGTATCAAACCTGCCACTCAAGGAAAAACTGGCTACAAACAATTCCAAAGACTGTCTCACAGGCTGGCATTTTGAAGTGGGAGAAAAGACTGTCATTCATGAAATGAGCAAACTAGCACCCATCAGCTGAAGAAAAAGAACACCATTTTGAACGAGAAAGCTTTGGAACATTTCCAAAGTTATCATCAGGGTTTGGATTCATTTTGAACACAAGGGTATTGTGGTCTGCCAACAAAAAAATTGCCTTGAAAATGTATTTTAATAGAAGACACAATTTCAAACCAGTCATTCATATAGGCAGGTAATTACAAAGAAAGAATTACTGTAAATATTTATAGTATTCTAAACAGAGTCAGCCTAGAAACTGTTTATTTGCTCTCTAGTTTAACATCGTAACAATTATTCAGAATACTTTAGAGATTCACATTCCTACACGAAAGTAATCTTTAGACAAATGTTTGACATTTTAATTACAGTCATACAGTTAACTACAGGAAATTATGACTCCCAAGAATTAACTACATTGACTTTTCACTTCTGTAACATTAGGGTCCCACAATAATCAACAATAATTCATTTTACACTGACATTGTTCTGACTCCCTACAATAAAACTGAAGTCTACAACATTGCTTTATAAATTCTGTCAGTTTTGTTTAAAACAATGAGGAATTATTACTCCTTGATTTGTATTTTACCTTGGTGTAAAGGTTTCACACTTGCAGTTAACTCTACTAAAATGTTAAAATCAAGGGAGTAAGGTAGCCAAGGCCAAAGATTATACTGCTGAGAAAGCAAACTGATATTAAGAGCTGCTGAGGAAACTCCTTTTACCACTTTCACTTTTCCAAATTGACATCTAAATGAGAAACATAGCCAAAATCTATTTCAGACTACAGATGATACTTACAAGCTGCTAACAACAGGAATAAGAAATGGTTATATTAAGCAGAGACTTAAATCAAAGCCATTTTATATTGTGAAGTAAGCATATCACCTTCTCAGTTATTTGCTAGACTTTGATTTCAGAATATTTCTTTAATCTAAAATAAATCTGTCTTGGGTGCTGAAACACTAATTTCCTTGTTTAAGTAAAGCATAATCACTCCAATACTTTCTCATCATCCAAAAGCAGGCTTAGTATAAAGGTATTTTTATTTGCGTAACCTTTTTTTGTGTATTTCTCCTCCTCCGTTTATCCATTTGAAATGCTCCAAAATTAACCCAAGATTTTAATGAAATCCATAAGCTCCGTTGATCTAGTATACAAACTGACAAGCAAGAGTCACGCCAAACAACACATAAGCCAGTGTGTATGAGAACTGCTGCTTCAACTTCCGTATGTGTGTGTATATGTATAATTTCCATTGTGGTATATCCCTAGTCTTACCATGAAATAAATGTAGTTTGAAAGCTGAAAACAAGCCAAGAAAGCAAAGCTGATCCTTAGAAATAATAAAGATTTTAAAAAAAAATGGAGAAAAAAAGTTTTTGCAAAGATAAAACTCACATGTAGGCATTAGAATGTCAAAGCAAACCTCATTTTTGACCGCTACAGCCTGCAAAATTCAAGCAACACTGGTGCCTGTAAGCAATTTACCATGTACAGGAAGTTGGCATCTAACATAGTTTCTCCATACTTACTAAAAGTTTTAAGAGGTTTAGGTAGGGTAAGTAATTCTCATTACTGGGTGGTATAACAATTTAAGTTTTAAGATTTAGAATTACAATCTCTGCCTGGGGACAGAGCTTCTATCAAGAGCAATAAGCACTTATTGCTGCAGAGATATCTTTAGAATGGTTTTCGGCTATTTGTCCTGCACGAAGTCTTCCAATAAATATAGCCAAATAAACTTCATGTCTTCACCATACCCAAGCAAGCATACTTGAAACTGGCATCAGCTAACACTGAAATATACATTAAAGTCTTGATATCCTCTTAGTTATGACTGAGTTTTCATCTTAAACTAAGATTTGTACTCTTATTTATTAATATTCTACACTAATATACACAGTGGTTGTAAAACTGTGACAGTTTTCAATGTCTGCACAGTAAATTAAAAAGACTGTAGGACAGGAATTATGGCAGCCAGCCAGACATACAGGAGTAGAATCAGTAGTACTTCTGTGAACCCATTTGACCTAAGAACAAAATGAAAGCCTAATTTGTAATGAGACTCTTTCTCATATCTGTAATGCAAATACATATGTTTTGATCAACAAACCATTCAGGATCCAAATCTAGAAGACAGTTCTCCAAAACAGAGAGGCACCATGGAATCCAATATTTTTAACAGCAAAAAACCAGAATGGCACAATAAAAACTGTGTCTTATCAGAGCTATGTTTTCTCTCCAGCTGCTGACATTGCAGAACCTCGCACAAATACTCTGAAGACTGTGTCCTGACTTTCATGGTGACCTGACAATGACAGACACAGCAGGAGCTAAAGACTCAGAAGGAAGAGCCAAGACCTTCCTGTGCTTAGATTGTGAGGGTATAAAAGCCCAGGGGTTCCTTTGCTCAAGGTCCCTCCTTGGAGGCACCAGCTTGAGCTGTTTCTGCGCTGCTACAGCATGAATAAATTGCTTTGGGGAACGAGACATCTGAGACTCTGCCATGGGAAACCTGGGGTCAAATTAGTATGCAGGCAGTGTAGACCAGTCACAAGAATTCTGATTGGAGTATCCAATATACACTGGAGTCATCAACCATCAAACTAGAAGAGCACTAACTAGGATTCCAGTTCAGTCAAAAGCCACTGTCAGAAGGAATGTGATGACCCAAACAGATCTCACACACCAACATGCAGGCTATCCAGGTCTCCAGCTGCCATGAGTGCCTGAGTTTGTCACTGATGAAGAGGGCAGCGGAGACAAGATGAAACTAGTTTTCCCACAATATGAATAACCCTTTTTGTTATTAGAAGTCGCACTTTTCACCTCACTCATTCTAAATCCTTCTCACAAGAGCACTCTGTAATCACCGAGTTACATACAGTCTCTATAATCTTTAGTTATTAAAAAATTCTGACTAAGAAGCACCAGAAGAAACTTCATAACACCATAAAAACTATTCTCTTCAGAGTTCGATAAAGACCACAGCTGCTCTTCACGGCATACATATGCCAAACCAGTCCTTAACGACCTACAAAGATGATGATTGAATAACCAAAGGCAATTTCATTCTAACGCTTTGTATCCCTTCATTTGAAAGTTTCTCTTCCTGAAGTTTAATCTTAATATTTCTGGCACTTCTTACTACCAATGTGACTGTCCTTTACCTGTTCCAGTCATATACCTCTCTAAGCACAGTATCTTGCACATATTTCCATCAAATATTCTTAACCATTTTCTGCATTTCACGAGAGTATTTTGAAATTATTTGGTCCTGCAGTAGTTTCACAGATCTTTCCAGCTTCAAGGTATCTGCAATTTTAACAAGAATTTCCTTCTGTTATGGATCATTAGTCAAAACCCAGAATATTTCCAATCATTAGCTGTAAGCAGAAAGAGAAAGAAAGAGCACATGCAGAAATAAACTGTGCACCGTTTCCTTCTGACAGTCATCAACCACCACTAGTCTAGTAGCCAGTCAGTGCTTTATTCTGTCCAAAAACAACCAATAATTATTCTTCTGGGATGGATTTAGACTTTCTTTAAGTGTCTTGAGGTAAAAGTTTACCAGTTTTATTTGATCCTGTACAGTTCATGTCTCCATAGGCAGGAAACTCTTTCTTCATTCCACATTCAAATGCTGCAGCTCAAAATGCCCCTCACACCACCACTTAGCTTGCAGAAGGGAAGCACTAGAGGCGACCTCATCACTCTCTTCAGCTACCTGAAGGGAGGTTATAGCCAGGCAGGGGTTGGTCTCTTCTCCCAGGCAACCAACAATAGGACAAGGGGACATGGGCTCAAGCTCTGCCAGGGGAGGTTTAGGTTAGATGTTAGGAAGAAATTCTTTACAGAGAGGGTAATCAGGCATTGGAACGGCCTACCCAGAGAGGTGGTGGATTCACCATCCCTGGAGGTTTTTAAAAAGAGATTGGACGTGGCCCTTAGTGCCATGATATAGTAACTGGAGTTGGATCAGGGGTTGGACTTGATGATCTTGGAGGTCTTTTCCAACCCCATCTACTCTATGATTCTATGAACACCCTTGCCATCATTTCAACTGCTGCCAAAGCTTACAGCATTACTCGAGGTAGCCAGAGAGCTTTGTGGATTTCTTCCTTCTCTGGTTAGGAAAGCTACAAGTAGATACAGAGGATGCATGCCCAGACAGTGAGAACAGAGGACTTCAGGGGCTCACACTTGAAAAAGAATTCCCTCAACAAGAAAACATTTTCTCAAAGAAAGATCCCTCACTGCAGGGACATTTCTTCCACTCCCAAAAGGTTTAAGCATTCTAACTCTGATTATGAAGAAGTGCTGGACTCACAACTCTCCATTACTCACTGTATGCCACTTTCATTATGCAAATGCTAGAACACATCATCATAGTTTTCTGGTTGTCTACTCACAATGAGAAAGATAACTCGAATGGCTGCCAAGGTAGCTTATAAAAATTCCCTTATCTTAGCATGGTTTTCAGCTATTCATCTTGCAAGAAGCCTTACAAAATATAATAGTCAAATGAAGGATGTAACCACTTTCCCAACTGTACCTACTTCCTCTGAAACTGCTGTATGCAGTCAGCCAGCACAATGATGCATAAGGGAGTTTCTTCTTCCCCCACAGTAAACAGGTCTTCTGTATTTTGGTATGTTCCAGTGAGCCTTTAAAAACCTATTTTAAAATAGGCAGGCTTTTCATGAGCTTGTTCTGATTTTATTCCAATGCAAATAAATTCAAACTATTTTTTTTCTCAACCATTTCCACAGTTACCAAATAATCTTTAGAGAGCTAATACTTCTTATTAGTTCAGAGCTATCTCTGTAAACAGAGTCACCATAACTTATTGAAGATTTAGGGAACAACTGTTTTGAATTGCAGAGATAAAATGTTTACTTTATCTCTATAAATAAAGAAGAATAAATGGCACTTAAGTGGCCGCTCTGCAAAAACCTAATATTCTTCATGATAGTATATTTCATGTATTATAATTTGTAGTGTTTTCATGAATACTCATTGCTAACAGAGAGTTTGCTTTCCTTATCATAATGCCTAAGGAGCTAATATACTATAAGGAGAAAACGTAATTGTTTCTTTACTATTTCTTTTGACTCCCCCCTCACAAAAACAGGAACAACCAGCCTCTGATATCGAGCCATTCTACTTCCAGTCAGCAACAGCAAAGATGATACTACACACAAGAATTTAAATTCAAATTTTAAATAGATTCCAAGACACAAAACTAATGCACAATAGAGCAGATTCTTCATGCAAATTCACCCACTCACTTAGAAAATAATGAGTACTTCAGAGAACTAAGACTGAAGCCGAAATTCCGTATTTTGCTGCCTGTACATATTTTTTTAATCTGATTAGATCGTTTGACTTAACAAGATGGTATAACCTATGCTATCTTAAGAAAAAGACTGAAAGCCTTTCAATAGTTTCCTGATGCTAAGCAGCCTTCCAGAAACAATCTCATAAGCTTTTCAAATGCTTGCTAAAACAAGTTAACATGTAATAAACACAACTTTTCAACTCGACATCTTCTACAATCCCACTCTTGTTTGTTCTAGCTATGTGTTGGATTGCAGGATTGTTGCAGAATGACACACATCTTATGACAAAATCATGGCTTCTTACACAGTATTATAAACTTGTTCTTTAATTCCTTCCGCAGAGATCATTTTATGCTTTGCCAATATGTGTAGTGAAATTATTAATATATTTTTCAATTAAATTTAATGTATACTTTATATTTGAACATATCTAACAGTAACTGAAAATTTAAATTTTGCAAGTTATTTATTAATTAAGCTACTTCATGCTACCAATATTGATTTGTTCAGTGTTTCAGGACATCAACTTACATAGTCTTACCATGGACCCATAATAATGGAAGTTTCTCCAACGCTAGTCTCAGCTTCATATATTTTATTTATCTTATTATTAAGATAAAGACTGTTTTTTCACAGATCTCAAATAGCTTCATGTTGAGAGGTCACTACAGTTTTTGCAAATTTACCTTTTTTCAGATGATGTTTTTACTTTGTTCATATCGAAAGATGATTCTTCAAATTGCCATTTCTGATAACCTGGAAGATATTAAACAACTACATATTGTCAACATCTTTTGTTCTTTAATGATGAAATGCTACCACCATACTGAATGTCTCTACACTAGAAATGCTAAAGAAGTTAATTCACATTAATTGCATTTCTCCACACTGTCACAAGCTCTTCTCTCTTCAAACTATTTGATCCAGCTTTTAAAATAAATTATTGCATTGTAAGTATGGAGTATGATTCTGCATTATAATTCAGTCTTACCAAAGCTCAGAAAATCTGATTATAATAGAACAGGAATTCGTACAAGTCATCTAATAGACATTATTTTCCTGTCCATGATGGAATTTTATCAAGTAAAGTTTTTGCTGAAGCCAGTAAATACACTTTTTTAAACCTACTTGACAATGTTATAAGATGCCACAACATACTTATTTCTGACTACCATTTCATGTATCTATAGAGTAATTAAGTCTAGAGGTACAGTGAGAAACATGGAGTATTTGGTGTTCTTATTTAAGCAAGACCTGAATATATTTCCTGGACAGAAACCATATCATGCTAAGAACTCAATTTTCCTATCCATTTAAGGACGTAATGTCCTCAGGGCACAACACTTCCTCAAATGGTGCCTCCAAGGTTGCAGTCTACAAGACCATTAACTGAACCTCAGTACCCATTTGAGATCTACTATGAACGACAAATACTCCCACTGTGACAAAAAATAGTATCCTCCAAGAGCACAGTTAGCACAGAGTTAGTTTAAAGATAGAAGACAGAGCAAAGGGGAAAATGGATGTTCAAAGATATGGGTGCTGAGAATGAATATGATAAAGCACTTTTCTTTTGGGAAATGCAGGCAATAAATTCAGCCAACTACACACACAGAGCTGCCCCCCATCCCCTTCTCCCCAAAGAAATGTGTAAAACCTCTCAAAAATCTTTGTTGTTCAGCTCCTAAAGTAATCAGATTTTTATTACTGGTAAGTTCCATGCTGCAACTGCTAAAAGCCTAAAGAAGATGAAGTAAGAAGCAAGCTTATTTCCAGACTTACCTGAAAGCAGAATCTTTTCCCAGCAGCCAGGAAGCAAATGCTTAGCTTTTCACCAGAATTCCAGCTTGACTCAAGTTAACAGGTGTCCTAGGTTTCTCCAAGTACCCTTCAAGTGTAAAGTATCTCAAAATCCTTTAAAGAAAATAAATAGTTACAAGACAATAGCTGTGCCCACCACAATACACACAATGTCATGAATTATAAAGTCTGGACCATTTGAACCAGGTTGCAGGTTGCAAGTCTTACTGGGGGGAAAATATTAGACTCTTGAATGCAAGTAGCCAGGTCTGTTTTGCTTGCAGCGTTGACCCACTGTCATACAGATGATGAACGGTCTGCCAGTGCCAAGACTGTCTATATATTATAGTGTACTGAACTGCTGTACAAGTGGAGCCAGCTACTGAGCTGAACTATCTTGAACTGCAAGATCTGAATTTGTTTGTCTAAATTCACCACAAAGTATTTAATAAGTGCTAAAGTGCTTACTAATACTCCAGGTCAAAGGGAAAAGTCAAGCAGATAAGAAAAAGTACAAGAACCTCTGAAAAAAACCAAACCAAAACAAAAACCCCAAAAAACAACCACCAGGGAGAAGGAGCATGGAAAAAATGAAAAGAAATAGAAATGTACACAGTAGCAATCCAGAGAGTTGTGGTGAAACATTTATGCATACTAAAGCAAAAAAGTTTCTCTAACATTTTACCAGGTAATGCAAAATTACTAATTTAAAATTACTAATTTAAAACTTTAAATATTATCCTTATTTTGAATAAAGGATTGATAGAAAGGTAAAGGCACAAGGTGAATGAGTCTCAATTTAAACATACATTTTAAATTTAATACCACTTGCCTGAGAGTGGTAGTTGAGCAGAGGAAAAACTAGTATCAGTTCTGCTTCTAAAGGAACAACAACAATAACTGAATAAAAGCACCTCAAGTTGAAGGGGAGCAGAAGAAAGAAGTGTTGACTAGTTAAAATTCCAAGCTAGTATATGCTCGATTCTCTGCAATCTCCCTCTGCCTTTTCACATTGCCTGTGAATCCTCTCACCTACACAGTGGAAACAGGCAGCGTCTTCACGGGAAATTTCTCCAGATGCGTGAAGTTCCAAATCAGAAAGCTGCATTCACTGTAATAGTGCTACCAACAGTACAACAAATTAAATGGACTGCAAGAAATTATATATAATTTTCACCTCTTCCTTTCTCTTCAGAAAAGCACATAATTGCCTCACTCCAAGGTCAATTCGGTGTCACTGAGCCACTGACTCACCTTCTCACTGATCCACCTTTTCAATGCTATGAAATTTTGACATTGGCAAGGTTCATGCAAAAGGGAAGAGTATAACCCCTCCAACAGTTACCTTTCATATGAAGTTTTCACATTTGCCAAAACGTAACAGAATAGCATGGAACACAGTATCCTACTTCTTGGATAAATATCCTAACCACGAAACTACTGCACAAAATGGCAAGCACTATCACAAAGCAATTTTCTTTTGCTCAAAATAATGGCTAAAGAAATGAACTTGTACCATTTCATTCAGACCTCATATTTGGACATGACTATTAGGCATTGCTGTGAGTGCCTGTTAGACTACAGAGGACTTGTAAGGACACCATCTTCCTGAACACTAAGTTGACATACCTGTATTAGATGAACACCCAGACGCTCAGCCTCTTCAAGGCAGTAATAATTCTGGTCAGACATTGTAACAGGATTCAGAGGAAATTTTACTGATGTAAGTTCTGGGGCTCTCAACATAACTGGGATGTGGACTTCCTGAAGCAAGTCCAGAGCAGGGCAATAAAAATGAGTGGGCTGATGGAACAACTCTCCTATGAAGACAAGCTACATGAATTGGGACTGTTCAGCCTGAAGATGAAAAGGCTCTGGGGAGACTTTATAGTAGCTTTCCAGTACCTAGAGGGGGCCTCCAAAAGAGCTGGAAAGGGACTTTTTACAAGGGCATGTAGTGATAGGACAAGAAGCAATAACTTTAAACTGTTTAGGTTAGATGTGAGGAAGAAATTTTTTACTGTGAGGGGGTTCCCCCAGTCCAGTGCAGATTAAACCAGAAGCAAACTGACCTTTCATTTCACATACCCTAGTCTCAGAAGCTGTTCATAGGTCAAAAACATTCTTTTTCAAGGTATTTGTGAGTCTGTTTAAACAAAACCATCTAAAAAGACTTCTGTACTCTTCATTCTGTAGGTCATCTTAATTCCAAAATACTACTTATGATTTACATTTTTAAACATAGCAGTAAATTATTTGCAGGAACTATTTACCTAAGTAAATCTACACTTGCAGGAATAAGGTCTGTGTTCAAAATTTAGAATAAGCAGCAACATGTGACAGCAACAGCCACTGTCTCAGTACCAAAAGCAACCTATCCAAAAAGCTTGTAGAGAGCAAAACACCGTGACAACCAGCATTCTAAATGTGGCAAAACCACATGAATACCCCACACAATATGGAAAACAGCAGTATATTACTTGACATTATACAAAAAAACATTCACCAGGACAGCAGAATGCTCATCCTTTGACAGCAGTAAGAACTGGCCACTGCTACTGATACAGCAGTGCTGCCTCTACCATCTCATCCTCCTGTACCTTAAGGAGGACTGGCCTTTTGCAAAAGGCTTAGCAATTATATTTTAAGTAGTGCCTCTGGCTATTTAATCTTTTACTCTGTCACGCATGACATATTGTTTTCCAGTTCAGCATCCCAAGCGACAACTTCCACAAGTATCTTTTTAAAAAACTGGTTGTTTGTGCTTTTTTTCAGGGAAAGCAGTTCTATTTTAAAGTCATACAAACCAGCAAGGTTATCAGATGCAAAAAATTTCCCTAATAAAAACATAAGACCTAATGTTGGATAAAAAAATCTCACAGGCTAATTGGGGATGCCAGAGTTATTTATACAAATTGCTTTGAATCCTGAAAGCTTAATCCACAGCACAATACATACATGTTTTGGTTACCTATAAACCAACTTAAAACTCTAGCGATTGAAAACCTGGGGAAATCCTTCAAGCTTTACAACTAAGTTTCAAGTTGGTAAACACTACATCATACTCAACCACAATCTAGTAAACAGAACCATATACATAAATAATTATAACTGATGTGGTAGTGAAAATTTGTTTTCTGAAGTTGACTATTCCTAGCCCAGTTCCTGAACCTTCTTCTACAAGAACTGGAAAACAAAAACATAGACTTCCTACTCCAGGACAAATCTTACTTTTCAGAGGAAGTTTCATAGGAATTAAAGTCCTAGTCAATAGTCCAGAGGGAGACAATTTTCAGAACCAGCTATTTCTTTAATTAAATTCTAAAATAGGGTGGAATGGCTTTGAATACACACTAAACAGTTATTGCTTCCTAATACTTTAACATGCAGCCATACAAAAAACTTTTACTGCCATCAAAATATTATAATATCCCTAAAGGTACATTAGAAGTATTTCTTCTATGAAAAGAATTTTGTTCAAGATAGTAGAAAAACTAGAGATACTTTTCCTCCAGATATAATTGCAAGACTTTATGTGGAAAGGGTAGAAAGTAGTCCTTCATCTAATGACTAAATACCCAACACTTCTAAGTAGAAAAAAAAATCTGAAGTTTTTGGTCAAAGAGAGTCTAATTTTTAAATCCAAAACAAAATGAAAAGACTAACAATCCCTACCAGTCAAAGAAAAAATACTTCTGAAAATCAGCTATGCCTTTCCCTTGTACCGTTTGCTATAAATATTTATAGTAGGGAACAAAAAAGTCAGCTGATTAGCTCACCCATTGCTGCATTATAGCAAACTGCTGACTTTTTGACATGACTAGGTAAACTGCAACATACAATCAGACATTCAAAACGACATACATAAAGCTTCACAGAAGACTGAAGCACCAAAGTCCTTTACAGCAGCTTGCCAACTATGTCACGCAGCCATTACCACCAGTCCACTTAACTGTAAAAAGAAGGTCTGACACATGTAGCCAGAAAAGCTGTAAATACCCAATAATGATTATGAAAGAAAGAAAAGCATTGGCCAGGAAAAGGCAAAATAAAAAACAGTACTTCATTTTTTGCCTGGAAAGAAGCTCCTAGAAAGTTACTGGCATTGCAAGCATAAGATTACTTCAAGATATGACAAACTTGCTATCACCAGGGTCACATGGGATCACGTTCAAAGCTGACATGATTTAAGCTGACAGAAATACTGCAGAAGTCAGCTACTTCTTACCCCACTAGCATAACCCTTTCATCAGGTAGAAAGTGAATGGCACAGGGAGGGAGAAGGGAGCAACAAAAAAGCCAGAAGGAAAAGGACAACCATAGCAGAAACTAAGCATTTCCCTACACCAGGAACTGAACAAGAACTGGAAACCTTGTAACTTTAGCCAGCTCTTGGAAATGCTCCATTAATACAGTGGGAAATGTCAGAGGTGCTTTCCAGCACCTAACCCAGTGACTGCTCCTTTGGTTTACACTGTCTCGATGGTTAAGGTCAGCCTGTAAAAAAATCAACCCAAACATCTAAACTTGCTAGTTCTAGATGAGTTAAAGCAAACCCTCAATCCTGGTTTTAATCTGGACAAAAAAAAAAAAAAAGAAAAGAAAAAAAAATCCATGGTTCTATGTTGCAGATTTATCTATTCAAATACCTTCAAGCCCTTCAACCTCATTAGTGCACAGAAACACAATCACCACAACCCATAATACTCTCAGCAACTGTTCTCACTTTTAAAATCTTAATTTTGATCGTTTTGCTTATGAATTATACTTGGAGCAATTAAAACAGTATTGCCTACCTCCAGTATGCAAAAGCCTGGACATTCTGTTTCTCATAAACTTTAAGTTGTACAGAAGTTGTAGTGAAAATGTATATGTGCCTTGTAATGCATTGAATGTTTTAGGACTGTCACCTTTGCGGCTGTTGCAAAAAAGAGGAAGGATGTTTGGGTGCTCCCCTCCTCCCCACTACTTCCAGTCTTTCTATGCTTAACTGTTACAAAACTGTATTTTCAATGTAAACAATGCTGAATCATCCATGTATCCAGGCCACACACTGGACAGTTCATAATCTTCTTGATGCGTAGCGCAGGATATTGGACAGTTAAGCTGTGGAGAGTGGCAGGACCTGAAAACATACCCAGAGACACACTGCCGTTATAAATCCCTCCTACGTGCTCACACAAGCAGCTGCCCTGTTCAGCACTCTCACGCTCACTCCAAGAAAATTGACTTCCCGCCTATGTTGTTTAAGGAGTTTCAACATTTCAATTACTGCAGTTATATTCCAGAGTCAGGGTGACTCAAGCAGCATTCAGTTCTTTCAGGCATTAGCAATTCGTATCATAGGAGCAATATCCTAAGAGCACACAGCTCGCAGATAACAGGAATTAAAGGAGATGTTTCAAATAACACACTGAGAGCCAAAACCAGGTGATCCCCAGCTATGTCTAGCAGAGTATCATCATAAATTTTAAAGACTGTGAAGTCTCTAATCATAAGACACACTGCTGACAAGCTGTTGAGTGACAAGCTGAACACCTTTCCTAAACTAAAACCTAAAAATGAGGTGAAATAGCAATCTCCTTCTGTAAGCCAAGACGACTTCAGAGAGCCCTTCTCCTGATTTTTTCCCTTTTAATTGTAGCTTCTAACACATAATTTCAGTGAATTTGCTCCCAGAAGCAGTAAGCTAACCAATATAAATCTTCTACCAAGAAACCTGAATATTTTTCAAGTTCAAAAGCTTGTATTTGGAAGACGATCTGTGAACACGAAACCTAAAATATGAGCACTGTCACCTCCAACACCTAAACTGAAAGTTAAGCCTGAGATCAGGTATCATTTCACACATAGATCAGGTGTCACTTCACACACCAAGACTACTCCTTGGTTTAGTATCATTTCCTTGCTTTCTGAAAAAAATAAAAATACTTTTTTTGAAGCTTAAAATCAAAAAAGTACTTCCCTTAATTTATGCTGGCATAAAAAAAAATTCCCAGTAGTGAACTGAAACATCAGAAACTATGTGTTAAAATTATTTTTATGGTAAATAAGAACATCTCCATAAAAAGAGATTGTCTTGCCCCTCTTCCACCCAAGAAATAAAAAAATATTCCAACACAGACTTGCACTCACAACACATAGCATGAGATATAATTTCCAGAAAAACTCTTCCGTCTCAAGTATGATTTCACTGAAGGATTAACCAGAAGGTGGGGCTATCCCACTAGCAACATCCAGTCACCCAACATAATACAAAATACACACTGAAAGCTACAAGCAAAACAAGGAAGATTTTCAAGAAATATAACCTACAAAGGCAGTGCACACATGTATTTCTCTAAAGGAACAACATTTGTGGGAATATTCGTTGGAGAGCTAATTCCCTCATGACAGAAAAATAAATACACAAAAATCAACATTCATATCACAAGACTATACAGAAGTTTCATAGTGTTTTTACACTATACAGTTACACAGATGAATTCAACCTCTGCCTGTAGATACTAAAGAAAGTCTACCGCTCTAATTATCTGTAATAACAGTTCATTCAGCTCAGGACTCCTAAACATCTGACAAAGCTCAGTGCCCGAAAACAGTTTACACTGAAGAAATACACCACGCCACCCCTTGATATGCAACCTATTTCTCAAACCTTCTCTGTCGAGTATTTGAACTGACACCTAGAGAAAAATACGTGATATGACAGATTTCCATCACTGCAAGAGGAGGCAGGAAAAGGAGGGGGCAGAGGGGGAAGAAAAACCAAACCCTAAATATAACACACCCCTACACACGGAGCGTTAAGTTAGGCAGACGTTGGGTAGGCCAAGTCGCGCGGTACATGAGGGAAGTGTTATTCCAACCGCCGTGTTTTCCATGCAATGCCCGCGCTGGGTCACCCGTCCAGCGGGACAGGGGGCACGGAGCCGCAGCGTCCGGAGGCCGGAAAGGCCGGGGGTCACCTGCAGCCTTTGCAGCAGCAGGACTGCCCGGCAGTGCCCCCCGTAGGCGCGGCGCGGAGGAAGCAGCTCGCCCCGCGGCCACGCCGGCCTCCGTGCGGCTCCACCCCCGCGCCTGCGGGCAGACCCGACCCGCCGGGCCCGGACACCAGGCACCAGCTCCTACGCGTAGGGCCCGCAGCCCACCTCCGCGGGCGGGCGCGCGGCCCAGGCTGCCCCGCCGCTCCCCGGCAGGTACGCGCCCCGCAGCCGCGGGAGCCGGCACGGGGAGGAGCCCTGCCCGCCCCGCCCCAGTCCCGGCTCCGGCGCCGGCCCCGCCCCGCTGCGGCCCGCTCCGCGCTGCCGGGGACGATGCCCGGCCGCGGGGCTTCACCTTCGCGGTAGGCGGGGAACCCTCACTCACCCCGCGGCGCTCCAGCGGGGGCGCCGTGGCGGCGCCGGCTCCGCGCTGCGCCCCCCGCCGTCCTCACGCGCGGCAGGACCCTGCCCGCACCGCAGCGCGTCACCGGCCCGCCGCGCCCCGCCGCGCGCAAGCGCCGCCACCGCCGCCGCGGGGGGGAGCGGTGCCCGCGCCGGCCGGCCGGGGGGAGCCTCACGGATGTGGGATCGGCCGCGCGAGGTGCGTGAATCCGCCGCGCCCGCCGCCGCACCCGCTCACGGCCGAGCTGTTCGTACCGATATAAGATATACAGGTACCTAAGGGCGGGTGCCAAGAGGACGGAGCCAGGCTCTGCTCGGTGGTGCCAAAAAATTGGACTGGAGGCCACGGGCAGAAACTGATGCACAGGAAGTTCCACCTGAACATTTAGAAGAACTTCCTTACTGTGCAGCTGACCGAGAACTGGGAGGGATTGCCCAGAGAGGTTGTAGGGTCTCCCTCTCTGGAGCCCAAGACTAGCTCAGTTGGTTAGAGCATAGTGCTAATAAGGCCAAGTCAAAAGTTTGATCCCGGTACAGGCTGTCCACTTAAGAGTTGAACTTGATGACCCTTGAGGGTATCTTCTAACTCAAAATATTCTGTGATCCTGTGAGATACTCAAGAACTACCTCGATGCAATCCTGTGCCACGTGCTCTGTGATAACCCTGCTTTCAGCAGGGAGGTTGGACCTGATGACCTACTGTGGTCCCTTCCAACCGGATGGATTCTGTGACTTAGAATTCCACAACTCCATTGGGTGCTTCTCCACAGCCCAACCTTCACCTGCTTTTTATGGCAATCACAGTGAAACCAAGGAATCCCACTGCCCAGGACATTGAAGAATCATGGAAGCGAGGAAGAAAACTCAGTGATTTGTAACTGTCAAAGGCTTCAATTCCCCCCCCACACACCTTTTCTGCTCCAAATCTTTGCAAACGAGAAATAATACCTCATACATACCAGAACATTCTACGGCAAATTAACCTTCACATGCCTGGCTCCTGGTTTTCAACTGCTCAGTATCACTGATGACCTCTAGAAATGGGCAATTTAATCTCCCTCTCTGACACTTGTTAAGGTGGAACAGTATTTCTTTCTTCATTAAGTTCCTCAAATGAAGAAACTGCTAAGAATACCAAGGCCAAATCCAAATACTGATAGTTGTTTACAAAACTTATATGGGAGAAGCAGCCTTTAGTGAAGGCTGCTAAACTGAAATCCAGTTCAAATCTCACACTAATAATAGTCAAAAATAAAGGCACAATCCCTAATAGAAATATGCAAAGTTAATTTCCCAATAACATTGTGTATCCATGGAGTCGGCCATTCTTAGTCTTGTTCAGTACAAAGCAGATTTCAGATCCTTAAAACTACACACTTTTATTCATCTTCCCTTCCAAAGTACATATACTTGGCTACCGCATTTGCAATTCCTGTCCTACACACATCATTCATTCCACTCACAAAGACAAGAGCAAAGACAGCCAAGACTTTTCTACTGCCTAGGAAGTAGCTATGTGTTTTGTGTGATAATTTGCTACCCTTCCATGGGGCTGATTCACCTGAAGAATTGTTTATAGTTACTGTTTGTTAGTCCTTTAACTTGGGTGGTGTTGCAGTGTTAGAAAGGTAAGTTCTGCTTATCGTCCATGCAACAGTCCACAGATGATCCCTGCAGAAAACATACACATCTAAACCTTATGGACACAGAACAAAGCTGCTTTACTGGCAAGTCAGAAGAAACCACGCAAGTGAGGAGCAGTGGACTACTTTTGTGTAGATATGGCAGATGGGAGATCCTGGTCCTCCTATCTCCTGTTTATGCATAGATGCTTTAATAAATTTTCTTAAGTCCCCATCCCACCATACTAACAAAAATGGATAGTCAGTTGTCCATTTATTCTGCTATTCACTTGGTCTTTCTTTGGCAAATAATTCAACATTAATTATGCTTCCTAGAACTTGTAAACCTATGGATTATGATCATAAAACATACATGTATTGGGAAGGAGATTCCTCCCTCTCTTACAAGGTTCTCCAGTTATCTAGCACGAATGAGAAGAATGCAGGTTATCAGAATGCAGGACTTTACCAGTACATTGGCAACAGATAGGAACAGAAAACAGTACAGCTACAAGGTGTCTGTGAATTCTATTAATAGAATTATTTTAAATGCATAGTTCTGTCTGAAGCAAGGCAGAAGACATGGAATAAATTCAAATATGACTCAGGCAAAGACAAAAATAGTGTCAGCCAGGCTCGGGTAAGTAAAGAGCAAATAAGGGGGGGTGTAGATAAAAATCTCTTGAATTTTTTTAAAGCTGAAGTCAGAGTAAGTGTACTTAAGTTAGTTATGAAAACAATGTTTTAAACAGCTCTGTATGTGTCCTGACACATGACAAAAATAAATCGGTTCAAAATATGAGAATTCTTTACTGAAGAAAGAAGACACAGCAAAAGCTCCAATTAATTTAACACTGCCAAAAAGTGTGATTTCATTTAAGAAAAAATGAATTAAAATACTTGTATCAGTTACTGAAACCCATTTACTTTTCTCACTGTTAATGTAAACAAAGAATGCAGAACATAATTGGATGGGGAGGTTGCATTAATCTTGATTATTCCACCCAAAAGATTGCTCTATGGAGAACCATTTTTACTAGCTAAACATTTATTTATGGAAAGTTAAAGGTCACTGAATGATTGAACCTAGATTTTCTTTTTTTGATAGATAAATTGATTCAAAGTTTAGGATTTATTTGTACAGAGAACAAGTTTACCTTTAAAAAAACAGACTCTGATGTACAAAGGCAGTAGCAGGCCACTGCTGTTCTTATAACAATTCTCACAAATTCAGATGAGACTGAAGGAATCTGCCCTAGCTTTGTTTGTTTTCAAACATAATACTGTGTGCAAAAGTGAGTTGTTTATCCATTGAATCTCTTATAGAGACATAGTTAAAAATCATGTTAAATCAAATACAATTCTAAACAGTTATCTCATGCTATGTAGTTAATATAATGGTTCATTATTCTTTTGATTTCACAAAATTTTGCAACATTTCAACTAAAATCTTTAATAGGTATTGTGCTGGTTTAAAGGTAAACCAGCAGGGGAAATGGACTCAACTCAAAAAAGAGATTATAAGTCAGAATAACAATTTAATAAAATAATACAGTAAGTACAATTATACAGACAAACAATTGGTTTTAACCCACAAAACCCAAATGTATAACCCAGCACCCTGGAGCATGAACAGAGTGATGTTCTTTTGGCCCCAAGTCCAAAGGAAAAGGAGAGGGGAAAACCTGTTGGTGAGAGTGCTGTTGCAGTCTGGTTGAAAAGAGGTGGTTGCAGTCCAGTCGAGAGTGGTGGTTGAGAGCGGTGATCTGCAGTCTTCCTCTGGATCCCATGAGTGGTAAAAAAAGTTCCAAGACTACAAGATTATATATTCTCCAGTTCAGGCAGGAATGCTCAGTACCTCCCTCAGGGCGGGGAGTTTCACAAAGGGTGTGAGGAACAGGGAGACACCCTTCTATATCGCAGGCCTCTTAACACCTACTCTGTAGCCTGAGGAGTCAGGCTGCTCTGGGCAGAGGGTGTAAATAGTCTATTGAAAACAGTTTCTGGGAAATGGCATGGAAGGCTATAGAATACACAGTTTTGGGTTACACCCATCCAGTGATGAACTGGTCTCAGCTGTCCTAACTAGGACAGGCATACAAAACTACTGCAAACAATTTACATTTTTACTTGGAGCAAATCATAAATCTGTGGTGTTTTGAAAAAAGTGATTGCAAATTATACGGCCATTAAGTAAATGTTTGATGGGGAGCCAGGCATTCATCTCTGAAAACAGCAGCAACAGTAATACTGTCTTGTGGAGCAGAATTTCACATAAAATTAAGTCTCTAGGTTTGACCAAGTGACCCACCTAGGGGATGAGGGAAAGGTTGTAGATGTAGTCTACCTGGGCCTTTGATGCTCTCTCCCACAGCATTCTCCTGAAGAAACTGCCTGCTCATGGAATGCACAGGTGCAGTTTGCTGGGTTAAAAAATGGCTGGATGGCTGGGCTGAGAGTGGTGGTGAATGGAGTAACTTCCAGCTGGTGGCTGGTCACTAGGGGTGTTCCCCAGGGCTCAGTGCTGGGCCAGTCCTATTTAATATCTTTACCAATTATTTAGATGAGGGGATCAAGTTCCCCCTCAGTTTGCAGATGACACCAAGTTGGGTGGGAGTGTTCATCTGCTGGAGGGCAAGAAGGCTCTACAGAGGGATCTGGATAGGCTGGATCCATGGGCTGAGAACTAGAGTTTGGGGTTCAAAAAAGCAAAGTGCTGTGTCCTGCCTTTGCATCACAACAGCCCCAGGCAGCACTATAGGCTTGGGGAAGAGTGGCTGGAAAGCTGCCCAGCAGAAAAGAACCTTCCGGCTGCCAGCCGGCTGAATGAGCCAGCAGCGTGCCCAGCTGGCCAAGGAGGCCAATGGCGTACTGGCTTTTATCAGAAATAGTGTGGCCAGCAGGACAGGACTAGGGAAGAGATGGTCCCTCTGTACTCGGTGTGTACTGTGAGGCTGCACCTCAAATCCTGTGTTTGGTACTGGGCCCCTCACTTCAGGAAGGACATTGGGGTGCTGGAGCTTGTACAGAGAAAGGCAAGGAACTGGGAAAGGATGTGGAGCGCATGTCCTATGAGCAGTGGCTGAGGAAGATGGAGTTTTTTAGCCTGGAGAAAACAAGGCTCAGTGGTGACCTAATCACTCTCTACAACTACCTAAAATAGGGCGTAACTTGCTCTACTCCCAGGCAAGTAGCAACAGGACAAAAGGACACAGCCTCAAGCTGTGCCAGAGGAAGTTCAGGCTGGAACATCAGGAAGGATTTTTTCACTGAAAGGGTAGTTAAGCATTGGAACCAGCTTCCCAGGGAGGTGGTGGACTCACCATCCCAGGAAGCGTTCAATAAATGACTGGACATGGAACTTAGTGCTAGGGTTTTGTTGGCATGGTAGTGTTTGGTCAAAGGTTGGACCTGGAGGTCTTTTCCAACGTCAATGATTCTATGATTTGTAGAGCATTTGGTCATAGGAATGTACCTTTTAATGGAACAACCTAAGCACTTAGGAAAGAATTAAAAAATATATGCCAATCTACACTCTATGTGGAAAGACAAGGACATTAGAGCTTTCATAAGATAAAAAGGCAGCTTACATTTTTACATAAATCCCATTTGCATTCATTTAGTATTACTGACAAGGCAATACAAGCAACGAATTAAGTGACATTTTGCAGAGACACAAGTTTTCAGAAAAGAACGGGCTTCTCACTCCCAACTGCATGTTTATAATCTGTTAAAAAACATTTACTACTAAGTAAGCAATACAGTATGACTTCCAGGATCAGACATACAGCTAAATAATCACAAGTAATTTCGAAAGTTAATAGTTATCCCCCTGGGAGCAGGAAAGGGATGTAAAGCATTAGAACAGACTGACCATGGAAGAGGTGGAGCCACCATCTCTAGAAGTGTTCAAAAACATGTGGATATGGCACTTGAGGACATGGTGTAATGATGAGCACGGCAGTGGTGCTAAATTAGTTGATAGCTGGACTTGAAGTACTTTTCCAGCTTTAATAATTCTCTGATTCTAGGATAAAAGCAAGGAGTACAAGAAAAAGCTCTGCAAAATAATTTAATGGGTTGCAGCATATAAGCATTTTTAGATCCTATCCTGTTCCTTTCAAATTATCAACTGGCTAATCATTGTTTCCTATTAAAACTTAACCTCTCTTAGTTAAATCTACCTTGCCTGTTGCTATACTTCCATGTACTCAACATATCCAGTCAGTTCCAGATAATGAATACTGCTAACAGCTCTCCTTAACTCTGAAAACCAATCACACCTTCACGTGGGAGCCAGCACTTGTCTACATACACATTGGAGAATTTGGTTTTGGCTCTTTATCTCTAGATTTCTCGTTCCTTGATAACCATTAGAACTTGGCACTTCTCCAGCATTGGCTCAGTTCTTTTTCACCTTTGAGATCTTTTGTGCTCTATTACAGGTGTATTTCAATGCATACAAAAGCATTTCAGTTCAACTTCATATCTGTGGTTCATTCAGCTACTTTTCTTTTGTAATGCTGAAAATGAGATAACCTACCAATATTCTTCATACAAAATTCAGAATGTATAGGTTTGTATCCCGATGGATAATGTTCATCTAACTGTTGTGGAGAGTGGGGGTTAGAAAGAGTGGGTTTTTCAGGGCAGGAAGGGGGCAGGTTTCTAAAGTGATGCCCTGTGTTTCACAGGTTCATACCAAGTCAGCCACTTTTTTTTTCCATATGCCCAGTGACAATCACATTTAATGTATATGTGTAGGATGTTAACAAACCCACTGTGACCCAGCCAAACTCAAGAGGGAATCTCATCTGTTTCAGTTAAACAAGAATGTCAGTACTCACAGCATAAAAAAAATAATTAAAAAAATTATGTGTATAATTTTTAGCCTATCTGAAGGTTACCTTCTTTCTATTTAGGAAAGTATTTGCTTACTGTGAGGCAGCTCCCTTTTCCTTATCTCTCTGCACCAATTGCTTCCATTAACAAGGAGATCCAAAGCAATGATAAGTTCCTGAAAAATCAGTCGTACTTTAAGCAAGGCAAAAGATAAAGAATAATTTTCAGAAATGATTATGAAATACCTTCTTCTTGGGGAAAAGCTATAAAGGTATCTTGCAGCAGATGACCATTTCCACAATTGACTTCTTGAGGGAGAGGAGGGTTCTCTGTGTTATTCATAAAATGATAAACAAATGATTTAATTTTGTACAAACAGGTCAATAAGTAATTCTACATGCTTTACATTTCTTGATCTTTAGAGTAAACTAGGGAAACTTATCTCTTAAATCTGCTTCCATTTAGCATGCTTTAAGAACAGCATCCAGAGCATGAGGAGACTACATTATTAATAGAACTTACTCATAAATCATGTTTTTTCATTTGATTTAATTGACCTTTGTGCAAACAGTACTTCAAAGGCTGCAGATGCCTTTTTGCTTATGCCAGTCAAAATTCCTTTCACAGGATTTTTTGTTTTTAAGACACAGTAGAGGACAAGTTTGCTCATTTCTTCTCTTAAGTATTCTTTAAAAATTCATAATGCTTTAGTATGAGTTTCTGCAGTGTAAAAATAGGCATCCTGTATTACAAACTCATACAAAATACATCACTAGCTTCAACATTAATGTGATATCATTCTGGAAAGACAAAAATAGCAGGCAGTCAACTGACTATACCCTAAACTGGTACATGGTTAGCTGAAGTATTCTTAAACAAAGCAGCCTATTTAAGTCAAAAACATGATGGTATGTTCTTACTGTATTACAGGAACAAAGGTACTCCATAAGTAATACTGAAGCAAGTTCCTTATAATTCTTAACCTACTCCCACTTCAACAAGAAGGAAGCAAAAACATGTTTTGGTCACACTACAAAGAATTAGCTGGAGGTTGCTCTTCTTCTCTGTTTTGCTTAATGTTGAGAACTACTTTGTGGAGCTTACACATATGTGCTTGACTAAGAAAACAAGAGATACTTTTGTAATAAACTCCAAGGCATTTTAAATACTAGTGACTTTTGTAAACCATCCCCACAAAAAAAAATTGTGTGTGTAATCTAAAAATAACTAAAAAGCGATTTTATTTTTCTGGATGTTCCCATGCACCTATCACATGTGCCAGAAGTTAGATCAGTCCTTCACAGAATTCTGTCAGTGTGCTTCATTGCATCATTTCAGATTGAAGTGCTTTGATATTCTCAAAGCAAAGCATCTCAACTTAGGGGTTACTGCAGTGAGCATGTGTTAACTTTTTTACCGCTATAGTCCTTTCCCACAGATATAAACAAGCTGCTGTTCATGTTTGATGCCTGGTATTTTGCCAAGAGAAGTGGTAATTCCTTACATTTATTTACAATGGATCCATCGCCATGATGACTTCATAAAAATCAGCTTATAATTGCAACCACTTAGTCTGCACAGAACCACAAATAGATAATTTTTAATGGAAGCATCCGTGACAAACTTCAAACAAACTACTTTTTCAGAAAGTAATTTTTGTAAAATATTGGGGTTTTTTAAAAAAAATTTCATCGTTAAATGATTATTAGAGATTATATGGACTACAGCCCTTCTCTCTTGAAATTAAAAATGGAATTCACCAAAAAAATCAACTGTCTTTCTACAGAACAGAGTGCCGGTCAAGGTATCACTGTCTGCTCTATTAAAGACAGCTAGCTTTCATTTACAAATGTTTTAACCACTATCGGGTTTAATAATAATGATCTGTTCTTTGCTACCATAACATTAGGATCATTACAAGATGTCTGTTATATAGTGTTGCATATCACCCCTTAAATTACTTGTGAGTGCAACGGTGAACCACCAGACATTTCAACAGCCATCGAGCTGAGGACATTTCTTTCAGATAAAAGTAGGTGCTGTCATTGGTTTAACAGAAGCTCTCACTAAGATTTCTGCTCATGCTTTCCACCAAGGACAAATGTTCTGTACTTCATGCATGTTGAATAGAAAGGTTGATGGATAAAGTTAGTGTTTTTATTTTAAAATCTAACTCCTTGGAAATAAAATCTACTTAAGGCAGCCCGTACTTGGTGAGTAAAGCTGCTTTTACATTGGTGATCTTGGCCAGAAACTCTGTAAGCATTCAGTCTATGTTCTAAAACCGCAGTTCCCTAAAACTTCCCTCCCGACAAGAGATAAACAGCACATCTCGGTAAACCGTACAGAAAACACACAGGTAACCTCTAGCAGAGAACGTAAGGGAGATGGTAAAAGGAAAGAGAGGGAACGTCTGACACAGGAAAAAAACCAACCAACCAACCAAAAAAAAACCACCAAAACGCTTCGAGTCTGCTTCCAGTTCAGCAAACTGCCGGAACGAGACCCGCGCCGGGCGCTCCGCGCCGACCTCGCCCCGACCCCGTGCCCCGACCCGCACCGGGCGGGCATCGGCCGGCACCGGAGCCCGGCCTGGACTGGGCACCGCAGGGGCGGCGCCGCGCCCCCGCCGGCAGCGGCTCACAGAAACACAGATCGGGTAAAGCTGGAAGGAACCACTGCGGGTCATCTGGCCCAACCTCCCTGCTCAAGCAGGGTCATTCCACAGCACATGGCACAGGACTGCGTCCAGACGGTTCTTGGACATCTCCAGCGAGGGAGACTCCACAACCTCTCTGGGTAATCTGTTCAGTGCTCAGTCACCTGCACAGTAGGGAAGTTCTTCCTCGTGTCTAGGTGAAACTTCTTGTGCATCAGTTGCTGCCCGTTGCCTCTTGTCCTGTTGCCTGGCACCACCGAACAGAACCTAGCTGGATCCTCTTGTCCCTCCCCGTTTAGATATTTTACACAGAGTTCGCAACAGACCCGGAGACTGAAGCCCCGCACTCGCTGAGCGGCTGAGCAGGAGCACTCGCCCCCTGGCGGCCTCCGCACGCCCTCAGGCCCCTTACCAGCCCTCCTCCCGCCGCCTCCCGCACCACCGCGGCCTCAGGGAGCCCGGGCCGACACCGAATGGGGTGGGGCCGACACGGAATGGGGTGGAGCCGCCACTGCTCCCCCCACCCCGCGGCCGCAGCAGGCGCTGACACCGGCGCTGATCACCGGCGCTGATCACCGGCGCGCCCGCCGCTCTTGCCCGCCCGCCCGCTCACGTGTGCGGCTGCGCGGGACGCTGGGGCCTGGCCGCGGGGGTGGTGGCGGCGGCCGTGGGTCTGCGCGTGTGCGGCGGCGCAGGCGGGCGGCGCAGGCGGGCGCGTCCGGCCGGCGGCGGAGCGGCACACGGGGGTGAGGCCCGGGGAGGGCGCGGGTGGGGGCGCAGGCAGAACCAGACCGCGGAGGGACGGAGAGAGGGAGTCAGTCCGCGCGGCGGTGCCGGTGCCCGGGCGGCGGCGCGCTGGCCCTTCCCCTGCGGCCGGGCAGAGGAGCCGTGCGGCCGGGCGGCAGTTCACGGTGCCCACGGTGAGCTGCGCGGTGCTGGCAGCGGCCAGAGTTCGGAGGACCTGCGGGACGAGGAGAGCCCGGGAGGCCTAAATGTCCTGAAATCCAGTGGGGAATTTAATTTAACTTATTTTAATTGTTTTCCCACGTATTTCCTCATCCCAGCCTGCTGAGCCTGGCAGTCCCTGCGGTCTCTTGAGAGCTGATGCCATCCTGACGCCCCTGGCGGGGAGCTGGGGCGAGGGGACCCCTGGGCTGGTGTTCAAAGGCCTTTCGATGCCCCCGCTCCCCCTTTGCTTGTGTTAATTCCCCATGCCCGGCCGGTCTCCTACCACGGAGGCCTTTGTTCAAAGCTTCCGTGGCGGCTGTGATGAAGCTGTTCAGAGCTTACCTTGTTCCCACTTGTCTCTTGCGAGGCACATGAGGTGAGTTCAGCGTTGCTGGTGTCTCACAGGCAGGCTGATCGGGAAGGCATGAAATTCCTCGGGGCTGCCCCGCATGCTGGGAGGTTGAGAAAGCACAAAACCAGTTCGAAATAACTGATCGGCGGACTTTAAGACCTATGTTTCACTCTGAAGTTGCTTAACATTCGTGCAGTAATTTTGATACTGCTTTCTGCTGAAGAAATCAGAGGAAATAAACCCTTTTTCACAAATTCGTTTGAATACACTTCATATGAATAACACTCGCTTGTGATCAGTTTTACAGTTCCCTCTTTTTAATTCATTTTGCAGAACAATAGGAGGATGTATAGTTTAATAGCATAAAAGAACAAAAAAATCCCTGTGATATCTGCATCTGTTGTAAGGGAGGACTTCTTTATGCTTCCCATTTTATTTCTAATTTGACAGTACACTATGTGGCTCTGTACAGCTGATGTTTTGGTGTCCTTAGGTTTTGACGTTTCACAGCCCACAAGCTAGTTGTAGAGAAATGATGAATAAGGAAATGATTTTTTAAAATATTCTTCTAT
The DNA here is from genome assembly GCF_001715985.3 of Manacus vitellinus. Taxonomy (NCBI): domain Eukaryota; kingdom Metazoa; phylum Chordata; class Aves; order Passeriformes; family Pipridae; genus Manacus; species Manacus vitellinus. Next base: position 5,549,538 of record NW_021940612.1, read on the forward strand.
TAATAAGGTTGGATTTGTTGGTTTTATGTGACAGTAGTTGTTTAAATAAAATCCGGTTAGTAAGTATCTCTTTCTCACCTAATTCTTGAAAAAAGATATTCCCGTGAAGCACTTTCTCTAATTTGTGCAAATGTATGGTGTCTCTGGTAGGGATTTAAAGGTGCAGCATCATGGTTATGAAAGCTTCAGTAGAAGATGATGATTCAGGATGGGAACTCGGTATGCCTGACAAGATGGAAAAGAGTAATACAAGCTGGATAGATATAACCCAGGATTTCGAAGAAGCTTGTAGAGGTGAGTTGTATTCCTTGTGTTCTCAGAAAACTTGGAATCCCTTGGAGTACCAGGCATAGTGATTTGAGGTCTTCTAGTCTATAGTTTGACCCAGATTCAAGCCTCAGATGAATGAGCTACATTGATTCTGTGTTAACTGTGAGGATAGAAATGCCAGAACCACCCCACCTTGCTCCTTTTTCCAGATTACATAAATATCTTTTTAATTCACTTTTTGTCTTACACATTTTCTCACCTGCTTTTTTTCCTTTGCAAAGATTTCTTCTTGTCTCTTCTGCCAAATGGAAATATCATTCATGCATGCGGAATCAAGACTTTTTTCTTTCCTGTATATTTTTGGATCTATAGGGTCCAAGAATTCATTTAATTCATCTTGTCATCTCTGAAGCAAGGCTGAGTTTCTGAAATGATGTAATGCATCCCAGTAACAGAGAAATAGTTGCTTGCATTTAAACAGTGCCTTTATTGTTGTTAGATGCTACTGCTAGTTTACAGTTCTTCAACTGATTTTATGATGACATTAGTGAAAAATAAATATAAAACTGCAGCTTACCACGTGCATTGTTACATGATGATAAACACAATTTCTGTATGCCATCAGATAATTTCCGTATATTACTTATATCTGTATACTTATCAAATGTATCTAAAGACTTCTTTAAAAGTAATGAGGAAAAGCAAGCCTTTCAGTAGTCTCCCCTGGAAAAGATTAAGACACCTGCTCAAAGGAGCACAGGAAACGGCTCATACTGCTATTTCATAGAATAATCATCATAGAATGATTTGGGTTTGAAGGGACCATCTTGTTACAAATCCCCTGCCATGTACAGGAGCATCGCCTACCAGAACATCCAGCCTCATCTTAAATGCTTGCAGGGATGGGGCATTCACAACTTTTCTGGGCAAGCTGTTCCAATACCTCACCACTCTCACAGTGAAGAATTTCTTCAAATATCTAAAACTCTTTTAGTTTAAGAGCATTCCCCCTTGTCCTATCACTGCATGCCCTTGTAAAAAGTCCCTTCAGCTCTCTTGTAGCCCTCTTTCAGGTACTGGAAGGCTGTTAGAACGTCTCCCTGGAGCTGTCTTTTCTCCAGGCTGAGCAGCCCCAGTTCTTTCAGCCTGTCTTCATAGGAAAGGTGCTCCAGCCCTCAAGTCATTTTTGTTATTCTCATCTGAAGTCACTCAACAGGTCCCTGGTGTTCTGTGCTGGGGACCCCAGACCTAGACGCAGCACTCCAGGGGCGGTCTCACGAGAGCAGAGCAGAGGGGCAGAATCATTTCCCTCTACCTGCTGGCCATGCTGCTTTTGATGCAGCCCAGGATATCAGGTTTCTGGACTGCAACTGCACAGGGTGTTTAGTAATTCTAAACTCTCTTTTAACTATTAGAATAACAGAGAGAAATGAGGGTAGACTCTGAACCACTGGGTTTCTTATAGTCTTTCAGTCTTGAAAGTGCTTTGTAAGTAGAAGCAAACGAGGGTCAAATGGAAATGTCTGATCTGCTTCCCAAACCTTGTTTCTTAGCATCAGAGGGTTTGGTGAGTGACAAGACTATGCTGGAAAAGTTATGCTATCAGGATGATTGTAACTGTTTATTCTGTCCTGTTCCTTTATAGAACTGAAGTTAGGAGAACTGCTTCATGACAAGCTGTAAGTATGCACGGGGGATAGTTTTCATTTTTAGGTAGGATCAGTCCAAGTATGTTAATATTTCCTGATAACTAATCTTTTTAAACTTCAAATAAAATATTTGAAGTATTCAGAGTATCATTTTCCCTCAGCAGTATGTATAAGCTGCACATGTATGAATGCTGAACAATTCTCGTGGTGTCAGTATAACATGACATTTTCAATGAATTAATATATTTTAGAAGTTCATTGCACATCTTATGATCAGTGCTGATGACACTACTGAACCTGCTGAACTATTTTATGTGGATGTGCTTTTATAAAAAAAATGCCAGAAAGACTTTAATACTTTTAAGTTGGTTGCCTCAGATGTCATTATCAAGTTTAGTATGAACAATCCATATGCTTTAATGTAACTTAAATGACATGCTAAAACAGAAAGTGAGAACTCTACAGATTGAGAAAAAGTATATTTCAAAAAAAGGCATGTGCAAAAGGCTTGCTGAATTCATTAAAGAAAAGATTAAGTTGTTTAGCCACACAAATCTATTTACTTGCATAAAGCAAAAAGTGCTTATTTGAGACTAATAGCTCAGAAAACAGAAGCACACTATTAAATCAAAACCTGTTCAAAAGTATGTGCAAGGATGTCACCATGCTCTGTAGAATTAAAGCACATTTTCAGGTTTAATTTTATACATAACAGCATTTCAGACCAAATCCACTTCACAGAATTTAAGTGTGCCACATGCAATAACCTTTTTATATTATAAAGACTGGTGCAGCAGTTCTGATAAATGTCATATGCACCAGAAGCGAGACACTGTACCCCTTCTTCTATAATTGTCTTTATTTGATGTGGTTCTTCTGCAAGCTCCTATGCCCTGACTGCAAGTTCAATATACTGCTGAATATGCTAGCCTGTGCCAGATATATATTGTCATTAGTTTGTGGGGGACGTATCTTATTTGGTTTTTTGGATGTGGTGTAATAAAGAACAGCTTGTTCAGTTAATACTAGTTTATTGTGTTAGGTGATCTTTAAAAAGGTGCTGTCATTATGAGGTGTATAGAAACAAGTATGCATAGATGTAGTAGTGGGATATTTAGCTCAGGAGTGGTTTTCAGCTTTAAAGAAAGACAAATAGTTTTCTTCTACTTTCAGCCATCTGTTTTCCTACTGACTTGTTGAGAGATCCTCAAGTTGTGATGATCTGAAGATCAATACTAAAGTTCACATACTTTATTGTCTGTGGTCAGAATCTAGTGTACTCAGTTTGTCATCATATGCTTTTACATTAGTTTTTGAAGACTGTTTTGTATAAAACAGTTACATTCAGCATGTTTTTTTTTTAATCTGTGTTCTTAGTTTTGGTCTCTTTGAAGCCATGTCTGCCATTGAAATGATGGATCCCAAGATGGATGCTGGTATGATTGGAAACCAGGTTAACAGAAAGGTTCTTAACTTTGAGCAAGCTATTAAGGTTCGTGTGAATTTCCTAGTTTTGCATACCCTGTCTGTGAAAATATGATACAGTTTTATGAAATTACAGTTAAGCACAATTCAGTATAATTAATGTTTTCAATCTTTACTTGTTATTTTTTTTATTACCCAAAATTAAAATAAAAAAAAGTAAGAAATAGCTTGTGATGTTTACTTTTTCTTTTTTTAATTTTGTTTCCTGCATTATCATGATGCTAACTCTTCAGTGAAAAGTACTGTGAAATTGTTGTGTATTGATACCTCAAGTAAATATATTTTAGAAATGGTTTTGCAAGTCACCCTATGCATTCCCAAAATGTGTCTTTCATGTGAAGATGTATTTGTTAGCCCCTATTTAGCTGAATGGAAGCCAGCTTCCTTACAAAAGTCAGAATTAACACTTCATATATTATCAGTTTATTAGCATTGAACACAAGCTGAGTAATTTGACAACATTGACAGTAATGATTAACTTTTGATTTATGGTCAAGATAAATTGGGTTAGGGCAGATTGAAAGACTTTCTGTTATTTTGGAAAAAAAAATGCACTCAAAGGCAAAAGTATTTTTTATGGTGGACTTTGTTTCAAATGGACTAAGAGAACTTAGAATGTATGCAGGATTGTATGCACTGGACAAATAAAATGATCAGATACAGCTGCAGCCTTTTTGGTCCTGACAGTAAAACTGTACAAGTGTTTGCAGTTTAAAAAGCAGTTTTCAAAGAATTGGTCCTGCATATTATCCCTTGTTCAATCTTTATTATGATTATACATACTATTTTGTGATTTTAGTGTTGACAGTTAACTGGTTTTAACCTTCTATTGTCTACTTATAAGTCAGAAATGGTACTTTAGCATTCTCTTTGAGTAGCTTTATGTTTGTTCAGTGTTTAACACAATGATAGGAAGGCAAAGTTTTTCAGAATTTGAGACATTGTGAAGCTGATCAGTAAAGCTAGTGACATACAATTACTCTGAAATCTTAAGAAAATTTTAATTTTTGGCTGTACAAATAAGTTGTATTTTGCCTATATACTTCCACAGTGTTTAGGGTTTTTTCCTTGTTTTTTTAAGGATGGCACCATTAAAATAAAGGATCTCACTTCACCTGAGCTGGTAGGAATAATGGATACATGTTTTTGTTGTTTGGTAAGCATTTCTCTGTTCTTCAAATTAGGTGGTTAGGCTTAGAAAATATATGCATTTTATTTTAATTTCCACTTAGTTATTTGCATTGGCTATTATAAAAGGCATAATATTGATTTCTTGTTGTTTTACTATAGGAAATATGAATAATTTTAAATTATTTAAAAAAAGGTTTTACAGTTTCTTGTTTTATGACTGTGTGTTATCCTATTGCCTGCTGTGTTTTGGTGTTTGACTGTGTTGGAAGCCGAGTGTGCAGTAACTTGTAGCACTTTGTTGCTCCTTTCTGTACAGCCATAATTGGCTGAGCTTACAGGGGCATTTTGAAAAAAGAAAATAAATCCATTTAGAAAAAACAAGTAAAGTATCACTTACTTGCTAATTGTGAATTTTTTCCCTAGGTATGTGTTTTAATTACCTCAGTAAATGATACTAATTTTCAGTTACTCTTTAAAATTATATCCATAACATTACTTTGTTTTTTAAAACATTTCAAATTAGTTTAGTCCAAAAGACATCTAAGGATGACTGTACATCTGATATGGTGTAATGTAATTTGTCTTCTGCCCCTAGCCCCCAAAGTGCACTTTTTTTGAAAAGGGACAGTGATCATATTAAAAATATGGTCCTACTTTAGAAATTTAAATTTAAATTTAGATTACAGAAGCTTTCCCTGTAGCTTAAAGCAATGTGAAAGTAGAGAGGGGGGATTGTGAAAGAAGCTCTAACTCACAGAAGAGAGAGAACATGCAGAATATTAGTGAGTTGTTTCATAGCCACTTGCATTTCTTCATTCAGTATTTGTATAGAAAAAGCTTTTAAATCTGATGGTCTCTTGACTTAATGTCATGTCTAGATTGCAGAGATTAGACCTGAACTTTATTGAACACTAGAATTTTAGGCTTGTTATAGGCTTTAGTAACTTCTTATCTGCCACAGCCATCAGATGGATAAAGGTTGAAACACCTTCACTTGCCCTTTTTTGGTAGATGGAAAGTTACCATAGTAAGGAGTTCTTTAATGAGTCTTTGAAGCACAGTAAGACGGAAAAAGAATGGATCTATAAAAATGAGGATTTGACTGTCATGAGTAAAACACCTAATTTTCTTTTCTCTAGATAACATGGTTAGAAGGACATTCCTTGGCACAGACAGTATTCACTTGCCTTTATATTCATAATCCAGACTTCATAGAAGATCCTGCTATGAAGGCTTTTGCTCTTGGGATCCTAAAAATCTGTGATATTGCCAGAGAAAAGGTTAACAAAGCAGCTGTTTTTGAGGAGGTATGTGTTTTAGTATCTCCTATGGTTAAGTATATAAACAGTCTGGTAGGATGTCACTTGATGAAAATATGAAAGGCATATTGGTATTAAGGATTTATGCAGAAAATAGTTACCTCAAGCTGGATTTGGGCAAGAAAGTCACCCAAGCCATTGAGTATATTCAGTTGCATAGAATAAAACTGGACATTTATACTTGACGGAGTTAAACAAAAACACACCCTGTGCACACACCCACCCATCCCCCCAAAAAAGAAAAACCAACAAAAGACCCAAAACCCAAGAGGAAAACAACCCACCAAAACCCAAAACAAACAAAAAGACAATCCCAAATCCTAACCTGATAATGTAGCTACAATTTTTTATATTTCACTACGTATTTTCCTTGATTTTTTTTTTAGGAAGATTTTCAGTCAATGACTTACGGATTTAAAATGGCCAACAGTGTGACAGATCTTAGAGTTACAGGTACAGTTTGTGCTTTCTGCGTATCTGTCCATCAGTCGCTTTCTCTTCTGAGCATCTGATTACTTTCAGCCACACCTGATGAATTGGTATGAGTCTCAGCTGTTAAGTTTTTCTATTAGTCATGTGGAAATTGCTGAGTAGGTGAAAAGAGATCAAATTATTTTTCCTTGAAGAAAAGATTCAGCTAATTGTTACGAGAAAAAGAAGTGCTTTTAGATACAATGACAAAGTGACTGGGCATGAGCTCATCATGAGATGGATACAGGTGACTGTAAAGTGCACTGCTTGAATTCTGCTTTTTTGCCTTACAATTTGTTGTCTTCAAAACAGGTTGCTTTAGAATAAAGTGCATTCTAGTAGTTCTACAACTATAAATATGTATGTTATTAGGTACATAATATGTATTTTAGTCTTTTGATGCACCTTTTTTCATACCTACATTAGTTTGCTATTGATTTATTTTTGAGAAATTTGTGAACACTTTAGCTTTGAATCAGTTGGTCTGTACTCTGATTTTTCAGTTGTTGCATGACATCCCTACCCATCCCTACAAGAATATTTTTTGTCTAGTCTCTAGCTAATGTAAAGCACTCCTAAACTTGACTTTCCCCTCAAAACTTTTTTCCTCTGGGTGATGTAGGTGTGCCTGGGAGTGCTTCTCAGCTTTTAATTCTTCTGTCTCTTTTTCCAGGTATGCTGAAAGATGTAGAAGAGGACATGCAAAGACGAGTGAAGGTATTGTTTTCACATTCGCCTTGTCAATTATATTTCAAGTGTACTTAACATAGGTTTGGGAGAGGGAGTTGGATTATGAGGAATGCAGGAGGTTTGTGTCATTAAATGGTGGGGTTTTTGAAGAACTGCCATAATAGTTTGTGTAACATGCTTTTAGTGTGACTTTTAGCTAAAGATAGGGAAGTCTTCGGACTTCTCTGTACTCTTTAGTAGTTGCTTCACTAGTAGAAGGTGGAATCATGATGTAGAAGATAACACTGGGCTGGGGCACAGAAAGGATGAATGTAACTTCTGGTTTCTAGGCAGATATATTATGTAATGTTAAAGAAGTTATGTAATTTTCCTTTACCACAGTTTACACTATAAAATGTTCATGCACTTTCCTTGCTTATTTGCAGAGTTTACTGAGATACATCTCATTACTGTAGGAGAGTCATTCAAATACCTGGACTATATATTAAGGAATTTTGAACTTGAGAACTGATTTTTGGCTTATTTAACAGATGGACGTTCTGGAGAGGGTAAAGGAATTTTATCAGTAGGTTGCCTTTGCTATTCTTGATAAATTATTTGAAATTTCTTTACCTTCTAGAGCACTCGAAGTCGACAAGGAGAAGAGAGAGATCCAGAAGTTGAACTTGAAGTAATTAATTGTTTGCTTTTTTCCCTGGATTTCTTGGATGTAAAGGGGAAATCTAAATGTGATATAACCACACCCCTGCATATAAAAAGCAGCCTGGGGAGTGTGATCAACCAGTAACATGTGGAAGAGCCGGCAAACAGAGCAGGGCACATTAGCCAGGGCATGCTGAGGCAGTTGGTGTGACAGTTCATGCAGGGAGGGCAGGAGTCCTCTGGGCAGTTTTGGGTGCTACAATATAAAAAGGTTATAAAGCTCTTAGGAAGCATCCAAAGGAGGGCAGTGAAGATGGTGAAGGGCCTTGAGGGGAAGCCGTATGAGAAGCAGCTGAGGTCACTTAGTCTGCTCAGCCTGGAGAAGAGGAGACTGAGGGGAGACCTCATTGCAGTCTACAACTTCCTTGTGAGGGGAAGAGGAGGGGCAGGCACTGATCTCTTCTCCATAGTGGTCAGTGACAGGACCTGAGGGAATGGCCTGAAGCTGGGTCAGGGAAGTTTTGGCTGGATATTAGGAAATGACTTTTCATGCAGAGGGTACTTGGGTACTGCAACAAGCTCCTTAGGGAAGTCACAGCACCGAGTCTGACAGAGTTCAAGAAGTGTTTGGACAACATTCAGACGTGGTGTCATTCTTTGGGTGGTCCTGTGCAGGGCCAGGAGTTGGGCTGGCTGATACTTGCAGGTCCCTTTCAATTCAATATATTCTATGATTCTAGATTTAATGCCTATTGCTTAGTAATTAGCAGTATAATTTTATTACAGCATCAACAATGTTTAGCTGTGTTCAGCAGAGTCAAGTTTACCCGGGTACTGCTGACTGTTCTAATAGCATTTACAAAAAAAGAGGTATGTTCATTTGGTGTTTCTGTGTTCACATTGTGATCTTGTGAAGTATCATTTTCGTGAAGATCAGGCAATTATTCTCTAGATTAAGGAGATTTGAATTGATGTGGGTGCAGGTAAAGTGTTTAAAAAGGCCTTATGGCGGCAAACATTCAGTTTTTGTTCAAACACAGGGAAGGCTAGTAGCTGACGTTATTATGGCCTTGCAGAAAGACAGAGTATTCATTATAAAACACTTAAAAATATTTATGGATTTCAAATTATGCTTTTCACACACATGAACAAAACTTTTCTTACTTGATTTCAGTCCCCTCCTATGGAGTTACCTGACATTGAAGTGTTTTGCCCATCTCTAAAGAACTATTAGCTTTTCCTTGCATGCGATACTGAATTTGTACCCAGACATCTTTGGTCTGAGAAGAGGAATTAAAATAGCATTCCATGAAATTTGCCTATTTTTTTGAATATATGATTTCCTTATTGCTGAAAGGGGAAGGAACTTCCCGAGTTAAGGCAAAGGGATAGAATCACGTACTCCCAAAGAGTAGTCTTTCACATAGTGAATACAAGACTTCCAGTTGTAATTATTGTAAAGTCTTATACAGTATTGAATGTATGTATAGATATGTAAAATAGAAAGAATGTTATTGCACAGAAATGTTGGATTTATTGTTCAGAATTGGTTGTATAAGAACATCAGAACCCTAATATTCTTTTTTCTTATACTAGCATTAGTTATATAGTCAAAATATATTGGTTCATAATGTGAATAATTGTTTCCTGCCTTTCAGATGAGTGCAGTTGTGGAAGCTCAGAAACTAATGACTCAGGCAGCTGACTTGCTTTCTGCTATCCACAATTCATTGCATCATGGTATGCAGGCACAGAATGATACCACTAAAGGAGGTATGTATCAAATTATACCATTTTTCCTTTCTTAAATATGCTCTCTTCATAAATGTAAATATCTTTGTGTATTTAAAAGAAGTTAAAATCACTGTTTACTTTGAAATAATAACACTCATTATACAAGTTGTTACACATTTGCATTCTTTGATTTTAATTTTATTTCACTAAATGGTGGTTCTCCTGAAAGCAATACTGTCAATTCATAGCCAGAGATAATGTGAACTTTTGGTTAAGTGCATTGCACTTCAAATCGGTGCATATGTTATTTTAAAATAGGGAACAGCACCTCACTGTTTCTACAGGTATGTGTGGAGGGTTGAGGGTTTTTTTAAAATAGTAATCAGTGTCTTAATTGGGTAGTTAGAGTCTCTGTAAGTTAATTCACAGATAAAAACTTCATTTTGGCCAGTTGAATTATTTGTATTATACTTGCAAGTTTGAAGTAAGTTCTGAAAACATGGCTTATATGCACCTTTTCTCTGTCTCTATCCCCTTCTCCTTCATTAGATCATCCTATTATGATGGGCTTTGAACCCCTGGTTAATCAGAGATTGCTGCCCCCAACTTTTCCTCGATATGCAAAAATAATTAAAAGGGAAGAAATGGTCAGTTATTTTTCCAAACTAATAGACCGAATAAGAACTGTATGTGAAGTAGTCAACTTAACTAATTTGCACTGTATACTGGTAAGCATTAATATTTCTTATTTATTGCCAAACATAAGATCTGAAAATGTAACTTGCAAAAAATCATTTCATATATGCATGGTGTTGCTCACTGGAGAGAAAACTGAACGCTGTATATGTATTTGGTGTTTCTCGTAGTGTACAATTCCAAAGTTTACTGTCTTTCCTGATATTTAATATTTTTCTTTTTTTGACAAAGACCTTTTCTCCTCTGAAACCTCTCACTTTTCCTGTAATTTATGAGGTAATTATACATGTTAGTGGTAGAGGCCAAGCAAGTTTCTTTGGTTGAAGAGCTGCATTTATAGCATCAGATTATAATTCTTTGCTATATGCCTGATTTTTTCAGATTGATTAAGCATACTCTGCGAATGTGCTTACAACATGAGAGCACTTAATACACACTTGTTTAAGTGTGTAATTTCCTAGATAGGCATAAAGTTAAGCACCTGCTTATGTTTTTTCTTGAGTAAGTGATGTTACTCTCAGTTACTGCCTACAATTATGAGAAGACACTTGAATGCTTGAAATATTTTTTACTATACATGTGGTCACTGACTGAGAAAACAGACACAGTTAAATCAGTTCAAAGATCAAAAAAGATCTTTTGTCTTCCTATTTCCCATTAAATTAATTAAAGCAGTGTTTGCATGAAGCATGTGGTATCAGTTAAACATTACAGTTTGTTCAATACCTGGTTTGGTCATGTCAAGATCTTAAAGGTTTCACAGTGTTTTTTTCTGTACTATAATCATCTTTCCAGTTGTTACATTTGAAAATTCAGAAACCTTTTTGTTCTGTTAAATAACATGTAATTGCAGAAAAAAATGGATTTTATCTTCATAATCTGTTCTGTTCAAATTATTCATGGTCACTTTCTTACAAGTTGTATAAGCTATGTTATGTTTGCATGTACTTTATACAAAATAGAGGTGTATCTACACAGTTACGTATGTGTGTTTATAAGAGATGCAAATGTGTGTGTGTGTATAATAATGTCACTCTGTGTTTATATATACATAGCTAAATTGACATATTAACATGAATTGTCTTTTTTTTTCCTAAATATAAATTAGGACTTCTTCTGTGAGTTTAGTGAGCAATCACCATGTGTTCTTTCAAGATCCCTGTTACAGGCAAGTCCTAATCTATGTCTTTGAATAAAATACTTTTGGATTCATTATAAATATGGATTTTCTGGTGATGTTTAAGTATTAGGTATTATGGAAGGAATCCTTTGTTGTGAGGATGATGAAGAGTTGGAACAGGTTGTCTAAAGAAGTTGTGGATACCCCATCAAGTGTTCAGGGCCAGGAAGGTGTCCCTGCCCATGGCAGAGGAGTTGGAACTAGGTGATATTTAAGGTCCCTTCCAATGCAAAGCATTCTCTGATTGTATACATGGAGGCTTATGATCTGATCTAATATTTTAAAACATTTTTAAATACTGTTGCTTAGATCATTTTAACACATGCTAATTTAAAACAGAAAGTGTTAAAATTTTTCACTGCCATAATGCTGTGCCTGTACACACATTTTTATGCTGTTCTCCGTATGCTGTCTTAGTTTGGGGCTAGTGTTTGTATTCATCACTGTTTGGACAGAATTTAATGTATAGATGGCCTCTATTGCTACAACAGTAAACCTGATGGCTAGTGCAGAACTTCTCACTGCTTTACTTACCTTAAAAGTGCATTCCTCAGTTCTGAATAAATAATTCCTTATAAGAGGTTTTGATTATAGTAGGGTGTCCCTTGATGTCAGAACTTCTTTACATTTGATCCCTGTTAAGCCATGTATAGAGCCAGTGGAATATAACTATTGGCAAGTAGAATGCGTTCATAGTGTGTGTGTTCTGCCTTTCTGCCACGTGAGTTCGTGCAGTCCTTGTGGATGCAGAGATTTATCTCCAACTGCTGAAGAACCATGTAAGAAAGGGGCACAGCGCTTGTGGAGGGAAGTTAAATAAGGATCAGACATGACCAATGAAAGCAGTAGTATCCATTGGGGTAGAAGAAAGTCTGCAGTAGTCTGTAGATTTGTTTTTATCTGCCTCCAGAGAAGGCACATAATCTATTTCATGCCAATCTTCAGAAATATCTGTCTGATTTATCATCTTCAAAGTGGAAGAAATAAAATAATTTTGCGTGCATTGTGTTATGCAAGTAGCAGAGCTGTATTTTTTGTCCTGGGAATACCATAAAAGTGTCAGATCTCAATATGCCTCTATTTCTGAGTCTGTAGCCTTGGACCTAGTTGAACCATTTCAATTCTAAAAGGAATCTTACAAGTTTCTTATATATAATATATACTGTAAGAGCTTTCTATTAGTAATTCCTAGTGCATTACTTTTGACTTAAAATATATTCCTAAAAACACATTTTTACTTTCAGACAACTTTCCTAGTAGATAATAAGAAGGTGTTTGGCACTCACCTCATGCAAGACATGGTGAAAGATGCTTTAAGGTCTTTTGTCAGTCCTCCAGTCCTTTCTCCAAAGTAAGTGAATCTTGAGTTTACGCATTTGTTTACATCTCTGTTGAAAAAATATTTCTGCTTACAAGAGCAAGGACAAATGCACAAAAAAATATTAATTTTTTGTTTAGTGATTATGTATGAAGGAGTCAGTTGCTGTTGCTGCAACTAGTGCTGTTCCTTTTTTAATTTTGTACTACTTAGACTGGTGACATTTATAAAAATATGTCTGTACACGGATATTTCTCTTTTAGATGTTGTCTTTATAATAATCACCAGGCGAAGGACTACATTGATTCCTTTGTGACACATTGTGTTCGGGTAAGTGATCGTTCCAGTTACAGCATGTTTATGTGTATATGAGCACCTTGAAGATTTGCATACATTTGAACATGAGACCAATTAATTTAGACACTTGACATGATGGCAAAATTGCAGAAGTTGACTATTTTAAAATGGTAACACTTTTTAAAAAGCCAGTCTAGTTATTGATGCTTTTTTCCTGTGTTCTTCTTCTAGATTTTTATTTAACATTTTACTTTGTTAAAAATCTGCACCTTCTACCTCTTTACAAGGTAGTTTCATGTAACAAAACAAATGCATAGCATGTGTAAAAACAAAGTTATTTTTACCTTCTCTCAAATTTAATTTTTTTAAAAAATTGTTTTAAAAGATTCAGTTGTTGAATATGGCACAGTAAAAATCTCAAGAAAATCACAGAATTATTTAGGTTGGAAAAGACCTCTTAAGATCATAGAGTCTAACCCAGCACTGCCAAGTCCACCACTAAACCATGTCACTAAGTGCCATTGACCACCTAGGCGCATGGATTTAGGCATAAGAAATATCTCATTTACACCAGGCATTTTGTTCTGATCACATTCCTAAAGGATGCTCACTCAATCTCACGTTGACTTGTGTACAGAGATATGGGTTCTTGCATCCCTCCAGAGACCTTGCTTTCCTGCTGCTTGCGCTCTGTAGGGAGCGTTAAGTAACACACCTCCTGATACAGATATATAGAGCAGGTGTCTAAGTAGACATCATAGTACTCCTCCTTTACTTTCAAAGTTGTGTTGATAATTTAAAATGATGCTTTGCTTCTTTCAGCCATTCTGTAGTTTGATTCAAATCCATGGACACAATAGAGCTCGTCAGAGAGATAAACTGGGTCACATTCTTGAGGAATTTGCCACCCTACAGGATGAGGTAATGTCCTAGGCAGCAGGCCAGCAAAGTTTCTTTCCAGATATATTCCTACTGGAGTGAAGCATGTGGTATTAGATCCTAGCTGCATGAAGCAAGTCCTCTTTAGGACAAGGATTCCTAAAATTTAGCCCAAGAAATCAGTAGGATTTCTGTTAGATCTGTTAACAAAAACATTACATTTTTTGAGATTAACTTTGTCCAGTACGTAGACTTCAGGGAAACCTGTTGTGATGTAATCTGATGGTAACTCCACTGCTTTTAGTCTCTATTCTGCTTGTGACTGTCAGTCTGGAAGATATAACCAGGGGGAGATAGACAAGCCATGCTGACAATATACCTTTGAAAATTTAGCCTTATAGCTATGTCAGGTGTAAACTGCAAAAGTAAAAAATAACCCTTCAAAATACGTGCTCTGACTGATTTTGAACATTTCTGAAGAATGAGAAGGGAATCATGAGTTAAAAATATATTTTCACTTGCTGGAAATCTTTTTCCAGTAGCGAGAGTCATAAAATAATAAAATATTTCCCAAGATATGCACAGTAAGAACAATTGAGGACCTTGGAGGTGGGGATGAAATTTTGTGTGCTCCAGCTTTTCTCAAGATAGTTTGATTGAGTTTGTTACAGTACCGCAGCTGAGACACTGTTTTTTCGTTTTGTAGCCAGTTACATGAATTGTTCTGTTCAGGACTACTGTTAATGTTCCAACTGTGGGAGACTTTATGTCTTCCATACAATTCTTAAGACAAAATTGGTCTTAGCAATATTTTAGTTAATCTGATGGGACACAAAGTGTTTCTTGCATGTCAAGCTTACAAATAAATTTAATGTTTCAATGCAGCTAGGCTAAAAAAAAAAAGAGAGAAGTAATTATTGCCAATATAGAAAAATAAACAACAGTGTGTAATGGGTTCAGTGCTCACATGACTGCTAATGATCTAGATACCAATACTTTAAAAATTTGAAATTTAAAATACCTAATGTTCTTGCTACACTGCTATTTGAATATTGTTATTCTGTGCAGCAGAATTTAATTATGTGAATATCTTTCCAGTTTTCTGACAGTTCTAGACTATAGAAGTGGCAGTATCTGTAAAGGCATATTTCAGTCTTGTAATCTGGAGCATGACTTTACTGACCCAAGTTGTATTCACATTTTGTTAGGATTTTATTTCTGGCAGAACCTGGATATTGTTTCAGTCAAATGTTCTTCCTCCCCGTCTGTTACCTTGCTGTCTTTTTATTGATAGGCAGAGAAAGTAGATGCAGCGCTTCATAGTATGTTACTGAAGCAGGAACCACAAAGACAACATTTGGCTTGCTTGGGCACCTGGGTCCTATATCATAACCTTCGTATTATGATACAGTATCTTCTCAGTGGCTTTGAGTTGGAACTTTACAGTATGCATGAATATTACTACATATATTGGTAAGAAGATTCTTTATTGGCAGCTGTTCAAGGAGGGATGCTCCCACAGAGCTATAATTGCAAATATTTGACGGAGGGACTCCAAATATGATTTTATAATCTCAGGGTTGCTCAACACTGTTTGGTTTTTCTATTTATAATATTACAGAAGGAGAAAAAAATGTTGTTAGTCTCTTTCCTAGGCTTACTAAGTAGTGTATTTTTTTTCCTGAAATAGTAATTGACTCTCTCTTTAGCTTTTTAAAACAGTGTCTTGTATAGACAATGAATGAAAAATATGTTGACTTTTGGCAGACAGGAGAAAAGCGATTTCTTTTATTCTTTTATGTTGTTAAAGTACCAAGATCACTAGTCTTGTTGATCTCTAGTATTTTTGAGAAGGTCTCCAGTTTTAAGTTATGACTGTAATTTGAAAATTGACTAGTTAGTTAACATCTTATTCTGTGAATATATTTGAAGAGACATCTGCCTTTAGTGAAAATGATTGCAGTACATGGAGACAAAATACTTTTTACTTTTCCACTTTCATTCACATTAATTATTTGTCATAGTTGATTGTTTGGTCTGAAAGATAAATTATTTTCAGATGGTTCATTTTTGAATTAGCATTAAAAATCTGATGATGAACCTTCCTCTGCTAAAGTGTTTCTATACTTTGGTGGTTTGTTTTTTGCTCTAATTTGTTTGAGTTTCTTTTTTTTTTTTTCTGTAAAGCTACCGAAAGAATCCTTTGTAAGCTGCAAACCTTCTTATCGAGAGATTAAAATAGTTGAAATTACATAAACTTCAGTGCATTTCATTATGTTTCTATGTTGTTTCAGTAGTGGATTAAGTATTAAATGAGAACATTAATACTAGTTACCAGAAGATGGCAATATTCTTTAGGTAATACCTCAATAAGTAATGCCAAATTTTTTGTGAGACAATATTTGTTATACCTGCTTGTATTTCCCTTTTAATAAAATCCCTTTTAATTGGAATTGTCATGTCAGCTGCTTTATCTCTTTAATGTAAGCGAAGAACAAAAAGTAGAAGAAATTTCAGAGGGGAAATATGCAAATGAAACTCAAATTTCTCAGTATTTTTTCTTCTGAATTGTGACTTCTTATGAACTATTACTTATTTTTCATTGTGCTCCAAATCTGTATTTTTTTCTACTCTCTTTTTCCCCCCTTATTCCTTTTGAAGTCAATCAAGATATTTATTGAATCAGCTTCCACTATTGCTCTTAAAGATGTATCTTAAATCTGAAAGAATTGCATGTGGATGTTGTGCTTCTGTGGGCTTGGCCTCTTTATGTAATAATTCATGGCTTTTTAATGCCTGAAAAAAAATCAGTAATAATCTTGTTTCTTGAAATAATGCATAACAAAAGTAGAAAAGGTATTAACATAGTAGTTTTTTAAAAAATTCTTCATTTGCTGGGAGAAGGAAGAGTTCTAGAAAAATTTGATCTTAAATAGGTTTTGAAATAATAAGAAGCTTAGACTTCACTTTGTAAATATGTAAGAAACTTGTATACTTTGAGCTGTCTGTGGTAGAATGTGTACGAAGTCTTGTTTAAAATAGAAAAAGACACAAACCAGAATAGGAAGGTAGACTGATCTGTTGATTTCAGCCATGCAAAACAAAGAGTTTTAATTGCCCGTGAAACCTGTCCTTTACTAGGACACATGCTTTACATCTTGGAGGAAATGACTTGGCATTGAGCAGGTGTATGTGCATTATGAGTACATTCTGCAGTGCAATATGTAACACTCCATACCATTTTCACTCTAGGTACCTGTCAGAGTTCCTCTATGCCTGGTTGATGTCAACACTGAGCCGCGCTGACAGCGCTCAAATGACAGAGGAAAGAATAATGGAGGAGCAACAGAAAGGACGTAGTAGTAAGAAAACAAAGAAAAAGAAGAAAGGTACTTAGGTCTAGAGTGTAACTCAAAGACTTTTTTTTTTTCCCCTTTTATGCAGCCATGTAGAATTAAAATTAAAAATTTACAGATTCAGCACTGATATGAGTAGAAAAGATGTCCTAAAGTTTAAAGGCTGAATGTAAAACTTTTTTAGTTAAGAAGTCAGTTGTTGCATAAAAATTTCCTATTTGTTTTCTTTTAAATAGGTCTTTCAGAAAAACCCAACTCACTCATATTTACAGCTTCATCAGTTGTGTTAATGTGATGGATCATGTGAAATGTAATTAACAGTTCCAGAGCTATTACCTTTGAGAAATACTTCCTTTCTACCTTCTATAATTCCTGCAGTATTGTGCTTTTTTTGACTGTAGCTAGATTCAAACACTAAATTTTCAGTGTATTTCTGTAATTTCTATTTGACTTCAGAAGGTCCTAAAGCATGTTTCTTAATTTTACAGCAGTGAGTTGCCCATTCTTTTCCTTGCTTTCTTTCCGAGGGGAGCAAACAATGGGTTATGAACAGCTCAGGATCATATCCACTGAATTCCCTTGTCTCTAGAAATGCAGAAAATTACTACTGTACTTTATTAAGTTAGTGCCAAATGTTGGGCAGTTTGGCAGTAGTTAAGCACTGGAAGCAAAAAGGAAACCTACAAGAACATTATCAGGATAAAGTTTGTCTTATTAGGATAAAAATATGCTTTAACCTTTTAGTCTTTAGAAGTCAAAAGAAATCAATGAACTAAGCAAACAGACCTCTCAGCTAGAGACTGTAAGTTCGAGGCTGTTTGGTGTTGTATAGTGTCATACAAAAACCATTGACCAGTTTATTTCACTGACAGTAGTATGGTGTTCATGTTAAGTATATCTTGAGGTATTTTGTGTAATTAGGAGCCAGGTGAGCAAAAATGCATGTCCATGCTTTGGATGCTTCAGTTATTTTAAAATATAGTTGAGAGTTTTGCCACTTTCTGGAGACTTGGAAAAACTGTTTTGATCTGAAATTAATATATTGAACTAAACTGAACTAAAATTGAACTGAACTTTTTATGTGAAATTTGCAGTTCGTCCTCTCAGCAGGGAGATCACCATGAGTCAGGCATACCAAAATATGTGCGCTGGGATGTACAAGGTAACTTATATTCTGTTTGTTAAAATTTTTTTGTAACAGGGATCATGTATGCATTGCATGCCTTTGTTTTTAGTGGGCCTGGAAATTAGGTTCAAGTTTATAATTTGATATGGTAAATTCTCCACTGCTTTTTTGTCCTTCCAGTTATAGCTAAATCATAACTTTGATCTTGCTCGCAGCAAAATATGACATAAAGCTAACACTTCTTACTGTATTTATCCTTTCCTTGTAGACAATGATCGCATTTGATATGGATGGCAAAGTAAGAAAACCTAAGTTTGAACTGGATAGTGAACAAGTTCGATATGAGCACAGGTTTGCTCCATTCAACAGTGTTATAACGCCACCCCCAGTGCACTACCTGCAATTTAAAGTGAGTTATCTTAAAACGTGGTGCTGTCCATGCTTTTATAGAAGTCATTTACTCACCTGCTTTAGACATTGTTGTCATTGTAAAAAGAGCTTTAATGTCCTAAAGTTCATACTAAAGCTAAGTCCAAATGGCAAGGAGTTCTAGCTTGGTTATGTGCAAGGAAGATACATTGCTTTGAATTCTTACTAAACTTAGATGCTTAGATTTTTTAAAATTGGTCTGATGTGGCAGTCTGAGATGCTGGTGTTGGTTTGCATGAAAATAAAATCTCTTGGAAGTCCATTGACAGACTTTTTGGCTGTGGTTAATTATAGCAGCATGTTTTTATTAGTGCAGCAAGCAAATGGAAAAACTGAAAGTAATATTGAGTGTTGGAAGGGACCAGTGGAGGCTTGTTTTGTCCAGTCTCCTCCCTGAAGTACCATAATAGATCACATTAGCTCTATCTTTGTCTGAAAAAATCAAAGGTTGAACATTTTCTAACTTTTTTGATTAACCTGATGCAGTTACTTTTTCTGTTCCATTAAGTCTTTGGATAACCTGATTGAGGGCTGTACTATTCTCCTTTTTTCCTAATGTTCAGTCTGAATTACCCAAACCACAAACTATGGCTTCTCATGTTATATTGTCTACCATTATTAACAAGGAGCCTTTGCCTTCTGGCAACTTTATAACTGTCTTTCAGGTAGTTGTAGGCTGCAATTAAGATGACCCATTAGCATCCTTTTTGCCTAACTGAGAAAGTCCAGGTCCATTGATCTCTCCTTGTGGCTCATATGCTGCAATCCCCCAGCCACCTCCATATCTCAATGTCTTTCTTGAACTGAGTGGATCCAGCCCCAGATGCAGCATTTCAAATATTACAACACAAATATGGAGTATAGGATGATAACCTTCCTTGATCTGCTGGCCATACTCCTGCTTGTTTATTCCTATACAAGGCTTGTTTGATTTGTAATAAGAGCACCTTGTTGGCTTGTATTCAAGTTGGTGTTTGCAATAACCCTGCTGCTCACCCACCTGGTTATTAGCCTCTATTATTTGGGGGGTTAGTTTGAACTGAAACAGTGCTATTTTGTATGCCAGTCACTCTTCCCAGTTTAATGTTATGAACAGCTGTAGTCGAAATTAAGACTATCATGACTTCCTCCTTGTCACTGAAGTTTGGTGGGGTTTTTTTATCCCTAGTCAAAAAAAGAAAAAGTTTAAAGAATTAAAATTACATAAAATGAAGTTTTGAACAGCTTCAGCACTTTGCTTGTGGTAACCTTGATTTGAGTAAACAATATAATATACTTTTTTTTTCTCCTATTTTTTTCCTGTAATTTCATACCCTGCTGCATGGCACTATTAAAGCAAATGAATGACAAGTTGTTGAAGAGAAAGATTTTTTTTTTTTTATAAATAATATAAGAACTTCATTGCATTTTGTAGCACTAGAAAGTAGTCACTGAGCACTGCATTGCTGCTTGGATTCTGCCATTTCATATAAATGTTTTCAACTTCAGTTTTTATTCTTAAAATAGTATTTAGTTGATGTAAGTTTTCTTGAATATAGTAATTTGCTTTCATTTCAGGTGATGAAAATAAAATTTTCTGGCAACTGATTTTAATATATATTTATATATTTCTATAACACACTAGGAAATGTCTGATTTAAATAAGTATAGCCCACCTCCCCAGTCATCAGATCTCTACATGGCAGCTAGCAAACACTACCAGCAAGCTAAAATGATTCTTGAGAATATTCCGAATCCAGACAATGAGGTAAGACTGAAATACTGAGAAAAGGAGCATTTGCTCAAACTAGTGTTTGTTTTCAGCTCGATCTGCTTGAGATCCAAAATGTACTTCATCAAAATGCTGAACAAAGCTGAGTGCTTTGATTAAAGAGTGGACAGAGAAGAATGGTGGCATCTTGCACAGTGATCTGTTTCAGTACATCAGACAATATAATCAAGGTTGTGCCCACTGCTCCCAAAGCTCTCTTTGCTGAGGATCTTAGACGCTGGATAGCAACATATTTCCTTCTTCCATATTGACTTCTAACCCCTTTCTAATAGCTGTTTTAACTGATACATGCCCACCCCACTTATCTGGAATCTACTAATTCAGATAGACTCCTGAAAGGTGGGAAAAATAGGTTTGAATATCATCAGGATGAAAAGAGCATTGAGTGTCACATGTGTTCCCTGGAGCAGTGTTCTCAGCACTGAGCTGTAAATATGGATAAGAATTTTTCCATCTTTGTCCATAGCCTAAAAGCTTAAGTGTCTGTGACTGTATTTTGGAGGAAGGAGGATGCTTTTTCTGTCACATCTGAGCAGGTTAAGAATAGTTACAGGATTAGATCCTCCTGAGCATTTAGGAATCAATTCCTGTTCTCTGGATCCTGATGGTATTCACACATAAGCTGTCTACTTGTGGCTAACCAAGATAGTTCAGAGGTAGTTTTGAGGATGTCGAGAGCACTTCCATGCAAAAAGCCACCAGTTTCATACTTGAGTTTACCATTCTCGGGGTGCTGTAATGTTTAAGATAGATGCCTAGAGTCTATCTATACCTTACTTGTGAGAGTGTTACAAAACCTGCCATAGTTGCCGTTTTTATGTTCCAGAATTTTTAAAGCAGTGGTTTCTATGATTTGTTGAATTTAATAAAAAGTGACTGAAAATAAATGCACCTTTCATTAAATTTAATTATTCTGGTTCTTTGCTTATTCCAGCAAATCCAAAACACTGTGATATCTGTTAAATTGGTCTTGTAAGAGAAATGCTGTAGTGTTAGAGTATATAAACATTAGAGTATTATCTTTGAAATAGTTTGAAATTGGTCATATGCTTTCAGTTGAAGACTTCTTGCTGTTTTGTGTTTAGGTCAGTCGAATTCTAAAAGTTGCAAAACCCAATATTGTGGTCATGAAGCTGCTGGCAGGAGGCCACAAGAAAGACTCTAAGGTAAGTAAAATATAGTATTATATACATTAGGGTTGAACTCAATGATCTTTTCCAACCTGAATGATCCTGTGATTCTATGCGAAGCCACCATAGCTCTCTTGGGAGCCAAATGAACAGATTCAAGCCATAGTTACTCTTAACTGTTAAAAGAACAGGGAAAAGAAACTTAATTCATTTTCCCCTTGGAAATAGTTTGTTGTAGTTATTTAAATATGGAAAACTCGCATCTCTAAATGTTTTGAGGAAAAAAAAATGGGAAAAGCATGTGGGACAATACAGAAAAATATGGATATTCTTCAAGAGCAGGAACAAGTATCCCGTGTATCAGCAGCTTGTGTGAACAAAATCGTGAGAGTGCTGGCTGTCAGGATTAGTGAGTGCCACTGCATGGGTCAAGGCACAGAAGGATGAAGGAACACACCTAAGAGGCACACCAGCATTCTAAAACTTTGTGGCCATCACTGCTGAATAATGATTGACATATCCAGAAATGGGTTGGAGTATTTTTCAGATAATAATTTAAAGAGCTAGGACTATTTGTTTTTCAATCTTCTGCTGTTAGGTTTTTTTTTCTGTCTGCAGGGTATTCTCATTATGAGTATCAAATGCAGTAGTACTGGTGTGTGATGTTTAAATCTTTTCTTTCTAGGTTCCTCCAGAATTTGATTTTTCTCCTCATAAATACTTCCCAGTTGTGAAGCTTGTTTGAAGGACAAGAAATTATTGTTAGGATACCTGAAGATACCTGTGTAGCAGATACCAGCCGTAAGAGGGATTATCTAGGCTTACACTCAGACTGCAAGGGACCTCCAGGATACAAGTACTGTTATGTGGAATATGTGTAGTCTGCTGCCTTCATCTGATCTGACAACTGCTGTTTGAAAGTGGTTTGTATAAAGTTTAATGCATTTTATGTGTGAAGCTGATTTTAATCAACTGTATTGTTGAAGAATGCCATACTTTAATTGATTTTATTACAGAGTTAATCATAATTTTTATTAATGTGATCTGAGAGAAAATGGTGGCTTAGGGACTGAATAAAAATCATGCAAAATTCTCCATTCAGTAAAGTCACTTAGAGAGATTGTGAGTTTCCGTATTTTTGTCTAAATTGTATCAAAATTGCTCACTTTGCAAGTAGAGAGAACGGTTTTATTTTTTCCCCACATCCTGCAAACTAAAACAATCTTTACAGAAATCAAGGGCAGATGAAAACTATGCATTTAGCTCCTACTGCACTGAATTCAGTGATTTTTGTTTTACCAAAGTCAGTTTTCTCAGAGGTGTTTTGTCTGAAATGTAGAAGAAGCCTTTGAAGACAGTGAGAAACGGAGTGATTCCTAGTTGGAGTTTGTTCCTTTGTCTTTATTCTCACGGTACTGGAGACTCTGCCCAGCAAACACTGCCACAGTCACTAGCAATAGCACCAGATATTGAGGGGTATTTTTACTCTGCAATCTGCAACTTTGTTTCAATCATGCTACTTGCCTTGGAAAGGAGGGATTGCTACTTTGTTACATCACTCAGTTCTTAAATTACCTTTTTTCCCCACTTTGACTCTAGTGGGGCTGCTAGATCCTACTGTGTTCTGTAGTGATAGACAGAGATAGATACCAAAACAGGAGAGGCCCCAAACCTCCCCTTTCCTTCCTAGAATAGTTCTGCCTCCTGTGCTTTCAGAAATAACAGAGGTAAGCTGTTGTGTTGAGCAACCTCCTACTGCAAGAGGGGAAAAAATGTTCAGAAAGGTGACTTGTTCTTTGATAAACCCCCTACTAAAGGCCAAACCATACTTAGGCTATATAAGCAAATCCTTTGTTGGACAGGACAATTCTTATTTTGGTGTAAAATTACTTCCTCTGTAGGGCTGAGCTTTTAATTCCTTCTTGACCATGCAAGACCCTTTTCTGTGTTTGCTCTATCACCTAATTTTACTGTAGAGTAATATCACTGCAGCTGCATATCCTGAGCAGCAGCACTGCTGAGGCAGAGCTTGAAAAGAATGAGGAACCTCTGAAGTGGAACACCCACTTCTCTGCCAGCAATTTGCAGCTTCTTGAAATAAGCAGAAGTACTGCCCTGAAGACATGATTTTCCCAATTTCTCTGCTAAGGAGATTGCATATCACATTACTTGTTTGCTTATCATCATGGTTAATATACCTGAATACTTCTGTGTAGCTGCCAAAGGAATACAAAGCCTAAAATATGTAGATGTAAAATAGCACTGAGAATTCATCTGGCCATCACAAAAATTTTTCTTGTCGTTAAAATCTTGAACTACATGACAGTAGCTCAAGGACAGTTTTTGATATTTCTCCAAAGCAAGCAGCCAGTAAAGGGAGAACTACATCACGTATGGAACTAAGAAAAGAGTAACAATCATCTTTCCCATTTTCACTAAAATTAGAAGTGGATGAACTGTACAGAAGAAAGCAAATACTCACTAAACAAGATAATTTTGATTTTAAAATGCTTACTTAAAAGGGCTCAGGCTTAGTTAAAAAAAAAAAAATCAAGGATGTGTTAATTTAATGCCAAGATGATCACAGAAAAGAAGTAATATCACCCTAGTTATATTCCTGTAGCACTTGAAGCCATTGCAAATAAAATTGTAGTCCTTCATGCTTTTGAACATTGCTTTTATGCAGGTTTTCAGAGGTTTACAAGTGTGCCTTGTACAAAGATGGTCTTGTTTATGGAGGACAGTGTCCAGGTGGCTCAGAGAAACCCAAAGATATACAGAAATACAGCCAAAACAGTTTTAAAAAAGAACTCTCTGGCAATATACTAATTACTCTAAGTAGTTTTTCTTTGGGATTCTTAACTTGATAATGGTAAAGCTATTAATTCAACTTGAATACAGCGTTTCACTGTGTATTTTACACTCGTAGAACATATGCTCTTTAGCAATCAATATTAAATTCCTGATCAACTTAATCTGAGAGGCATAACTGTTTACAGATAAAGTCCTATGAAAATGCTGAGAAGATGGGTAAATAATTTTATCATCCAGAATATGGGTAAACATTTTGATGTTAAAACATGCCATTATTTGCAAAAAAAAAAAAAAAAAAAGCCAATAATCCAAGTTTCCCAATACCAGAACAGATGCTCATACCTCTTCTCTTCTGCTTACAAGCATTTGTTTTTCCCTGCTGTGTTGACTGTAGTGGCCTAGACCTGTCTGACTTAGATGGTGAAAAACTATTAGTAAAAGTGTTTCTGTGTTTGGGGTTAATAGGCAGCATTTGACTTAAGCTCTGACCTTCACTTGATGAGAACTAACACTTTTTTTATACACAAAAAAGCCAACCTTCCACTTGCATATTTAGGTATCTTAAGGTTTAAGAGTTGTAAAGTAGTACACTGAGGAATGACACATCACAAAAGGAGTTAGTTACAAAATGAAAGGGAAAGTAAAGACAAATTTATATTTTCTTAAATGGAATTGTTCGTTGGCAAGTTAGGCACAGCTGTCTGCTGTCTAAACAGAGGTTGGTTCATACTCACAAAGACTGCTCTAAACACAGATGTTAGTCTTGGGAACAGACACAAATACAAAAATGCTGCAAAACAGCTGGCTACAGACATGGAGGTTGGACTGCAATAAAGGGTGCCCTAGTAGTAAGTAGAGGATATTTCTAGGTTACTGCAAGTAAACTAGTTTCTAGTTTACATTGAACAAGTTACAGAAAAGACAAGACTACAGAAAATTAACAAGATGATAGATTGTGATAAACACAGGACTTTACAACGACTACAGCTTCACCTGTAGGAGTCACTGCCATATCTTCTAAATGCTTAGTCTGGTTTACCTCCTTCAAAAGTCCAGCAGAGAGGAATATTCACATTGAACAGCTGAGATGATTGCTGTTCTACAAAGCAACTGTTTGCCTTCCTACATTTTAGCGCAAGATAGTGGTTGGGTGGACTAAAGGGTAGCACACCACTTCAGAGAGCTTCTGTCACAAAAAGTTTGTGAGTTTGAATTTTTATGCTAAACTTAGGCAAGTTAGTGGTAACTGAATCATACTGTATTACTGAACTTGTGAACAGGAGTCCAACAAAGCTTTCAGAAAAATCTTCCTGCCTAATCTCTTAAAAAGAAGGCACTATTTTCAGAATTGTTTTATTTTTTTTAACCTTGAAGCTAAGAACTCACCCAGACAGTGTAAACTAGAAACTTAATTCAGAAGGCCCAGGTGAAATATATCATTCTGTTTTCTGAGTATATTTATGTTGCAGTAAAAAAGTGCCAGAATAGGCACAAGGGTAGATTGCAGCATGGACTGTTTTTCATCCTTCCCATGTTCAGTGGCTTAGCTCCTCTTAAGTTCTTAAAACTAGGCTGGGTATTTCTCTGTTGTGCATTGCTCAGGGGAGAGATCCATCCTTGGCCAAGGACTGTTGTTCATGTACCAACAATCCACATATATCATTACTGTAGTATGACTATAGCCAACTTCAAAGTTACTACATTTATTGCTTGCTGATTTCAGTTTTATAATCAGTAGGAATGAGAGTCAGTGCAGACGTCAACTGCTTTAACAAGCCTCCAGAGATTTCAGATTGCTTTTTTCCCCACTGAAACAGTACCAAAACTTCACAGGAAGATACTACTTCATTTGGGCCGTTATTCAAGCTTCGAGAAGGTAATCAAAACATTCTCAGATCACTTTGCTCTCATCATTGCTGCATATAGATGAAGAGGTGACTAAGTTGCATCATGAACCTCCTTTGTTCACAACTGTCCTCCTTCACCGTGGTCAGATAAGTGGTTCTTCATATCTTCAGGGTTTTGAACTAATGAGGATAAAAAAGGTAAAGAAATCTCTTAAACAGGCAGAAGTGATAGTTTTTCATAAAGAAAGTTCTTCTATGTAGAAAACTACAGGAGAAATTTTGTAAAGACTATTTAATACTGTATAGTAAAGTTACAGATACCACACCCTCATGCCCCCCATTAAAGAGTAGCTTCAGTGATGCTATACAGAAAATAAGTCACACTATCAACCTGAGGGGAAGCTCAAAGAGAAAACAGAAATTAGCTCGGTATATCTTACTACAGAATACCATGCAAAATACCATCTTAAAATTTTTCAGCACATGGTATTTGGCTTTAAATGTTTTTTTTTCTTTTTTTACCATTTTCAATCCCTGCAAGTGCTGCTTGCTTGTCTGTTTCTGATTCAGCTTCATTCTCATCTAAATTGTAATCAACATCCTTGTCCTGGTTCATTGCTTCATGTTCCTGTTTTTCTGAAAAGATTTAAAATGAAGTAGTTTTATGCTACACCATAGGGTCATTGCACAGAGAAACAGTGACTGTAATCATCATCCATGTAATTTACTTTGCTGCTGAATGAATTGCTGTTCAGAGTAAGTTTTCATATTATTTTTCCTTTTGAATGTTAAATTTCACAGCAACTTTTGCTGTAAATCTTGTCTAAAGAACCAGATAAAAGCCAGAATCTTTTGGTATTTGGAAAGTGCGATAAAATTCAGCCAACACTCAGATGGACAGAAAGAAAAAGCATTGAACAATTTCAGAATACATTAAGGGACAGCCTAAGGAAGAGCAAAAGCTGAAGCCAACGCTGAAAACTTGACTGTGATATTGCTTTTAAATGTATTGCCACTACCACCAAAACGTCTCAGCTTCTGCCCTTCTTGTTTTGTCCCGCAAGGGAAAAGCTGTGAATATAGCATAAAAAAGAGAGTAGTTTATGTGCTAACCTGACACAAAAGTACTTTCCTAGAAGAGATTTTCTTCACTCAGTCATTAACTCATCTCAAGCAACTTTTATTGACTATCTTAAGATTTCTTTAGATAGAGAGCTCAACAATAAATGGAAACATTATTTCTGACTGCCAAATGACTGTCCTTATTTTTCAAATAATCAGCCAGAAAAAAACATAACAGCAGAGAGGTATAAGTATATCCCACAAGAGGTATAAACATACTCCACTCAAGATAGATTAGAGCTTCTGGTTCAAAATATTCTTAAGCCCAGCCCTCCAGTTAGTAAGTGGCTTAGAAACAGGCTTGAAAATTTAAGCTTTAAGCCTTATGTTGTCCATATTCAGACCACCACATCAAATAGATTTTTATAGTTACAGACCTAAAGCTGTCTAACTTTCAGAAGCAGCTCTTCCTGAAAGACAGAGAATGCGCAGAGAATACTGAAGAAGTATTTCTACCTTAGGGCTCCTTTGGCTACAAGGAACCTGTGCAGTAATTATGGTATTTTTGTTGAACAATCAGCCTGAAGAACATACCGCTAGTCTTTTTTGCTCACAGAAATGCAGACTTTTCACAGGCTGCATGGCAGAGCTTTTCTTTGCTCTAATTGTTGGATGATTTTTTTAACCTAATCTTTTTGCTATTTATTTCTGTTAAAATGGCAGCATTTTAGGTAACTTTTAATTACATCTCTTTGGGGTGCAGCCTGCTCTGGCCAGCATCTTTTTGGAGCAGTTGGAAAAATACTAGTTTATCAATGCTGTTAGTTTATTTATCCCTGCCAAGTTAGTAACAATGTTAACACTCAGACAACTCATAACTCATGATTCTAAGAATGTCTTTACTAGAAAACCATACACAGCATTTTTTGTGGGCATCAGTTCCTGCTCTGACTGCCATAAGGTTTTGTCTTTTGATTACTCTGGGCTACTGAGTCCACCTGAGACCAAATCCCTCTAGAAAGACAGAGGGATGTCTAGATACTGGTCAGGTTTGGATACATCAATACTCTGCTGCTCCGTGCCATGGAGATGTGATTCAAGGCCACATGGTAGATGCCAGAAACCAGCACCTGTACAACATCTGATCCATGGTTTTGCAGACTCACAATAATAAACTTCAGAAACCTGAAGTCGTAAGAGTTTTAGTCATATCTTATTTTTAAATACTGATAGCTAGTCTTTTTACAGTGTCAATGGTAATGCTAACTGCAAAACATCCATGCATAAGTAACTCTCTACTCATCCATCAGTGCTTTGAATGGTTAACACCTCATCCTTTTCAAATGCATCCTATTCTTAAAAAGCCCCAGTACCAAAACATTCTGGGGCTAATTTCCCCAAATGCCTTGTACAGCCTAATGGAGAGAAAGCCAGTAAGGCTGCTGTGGAACCCAGCCTGGCAGCTCCATGTTGCACAAACAGAAGCCTCCGTCTTTACCCATGGACTGCAGAAGACTGCTGGTGACTGACACCTTTCCCATATCACACCGACCTTTGTGAAAACTTGTAGTCAAATCTGGACAGCTGCCACTGCTGTTGCAGAAATCATGCCCTATTCCACAGTTTCATTTCTTTACTGTTCTTAACAATATTGTTCTTAACATGCTACGAACCAGCCTTTCCCAGGGACAAGTCGTCCTGCTTAGCATCGTAGTTTAGGAGCTGTTCCCTCTCAACTTCCTCACTGGCAGCCTGCTCTGGTGCTGGCTGTAACACATCTTGCCCAGCTACGTGTTTTTCATTTCCAGATGGATTTGGCTCCTTCTCTGATTCAGGTAGCATCTCCTTGTGACCTGCAGCAGCCTTGAGGGGATCTTGTGGTTTTTTCAACTGACTAAAAAGCTGCTCCTCTTCTGCCTTAGGCTCCTGTTTTCTGATGTCAGCTGGGCCATCTATTCTTTCTGAAAACAATAAAAATTATTCTGAGTGAAAAAAATAATGCCTTTCAGTCATGGCACAAGTTAAAAACCTTTAATAAGTAATGCTTTATATTTCTCATTCAATTCTTGTTTTTCCTCTGAAATAATATCTTTCAACCGCCTCAGTTCCAAAGATAAAAAGAAGATAATTCATGTTTTTCCTACTGGGAACAGCTAAAGGAGGAGACTTTGTTTACCATCATCAGATTCATGCTTCTACATCCTGTAAAATTTTGGGGTGTGTGGTTAATAACTCGGGCAAGTGAAATAAAGCAGTTTAAATAAAAATTGCGGTGTGCTATATAAACATCGGGTTTCTGTGTATTATATTTTGTTACAAACAATAAAATTGATTCTGTATTTGAAAGTAGCTCAAGACAAAGCAGTCACATAGGCAGCTTTGCAGGTAAACCACGGCAGTTCTTATTTTTAAATATGAAGAAGAAGTACAGGAGTGCTATCATTTTTTGGCAGACATTAACTTATCTTTTTTCCTGTGTATCTGCATTTGTAACTAAAAAAGATAAAATTTGCCCAAATAAACTATATGTAGATGTTGTCTTCAATTGCTAGCTCTCTAAAATTAGAGAGTTGCATGTGGACAAGATTGTAATTTAAGATAGCATATAAGAATAACTAAGTAGGGAATCGAAATTCTATCACACTACTGTGCAAGATGGACACACAAGGTCCACTCAAATTAACAGTTTCTGAAATTTAGTACCAAAAGCAATCACTAAACCATTAACTAAACCATTAGGTTAACTAACCAGATCTCCTCTGTATTATTGTCCTTACTTGCATTTTGCTCAGTGACAAGTGGGAAGCATGTACGTGTGTTTGTTTTAAGCCTAACTTTCAGCTATTCCTTAGGGAGGAGTAGCAGACTGGATGTGTCAAACTTTCTAAGCAGGCAGATTTTAAGTGTGCTTGAAAATCATGCTTTCCAAAAGTGTAGCGTATTTTCTCCATATTAAATGAGAAATATGACTCCAGAATTGTAAATATTTATATTTTCTTTCACATGCAACATGTCAATTACAACAAAACTGAACTAGTAGAAATGCCAGCAATAAAAATGCTTCAGTAGTGCCTCTCCAAGGCTGGAAAACTACCTAAAGTTCAGACTCTTGGTGTCACTTTTTTCCATCTTGATCTTGTGTACAAAAATGTTTTTAAATGTTCAATTAAATTACAACTGTTAATCAGTTGTTAGTAAGACAGTGATTTCCATCTCACCTTTAGCATTCATCAAGTCTGTCTGTCTTAGTGTAGGTACTGCTTTAGGTACATCTTCAGTGGGTTTCTGCTGTTCCAAGTCAATGTGCTTGTTGAACTCAGTTTGCTTCAAGGCTGGCAGTTGAATATTGACCTATAAAGTGAATGCACACAAGGTAAGCATTGGTCTATGTAACTGCTCCTGGATTTGGAAAGGGAAATGGAACAGAGGTAAGAATTCAGTAGGGGGAAAAAAATCCCAACACACTTGGAAATATTTGCACTGAAATTTTTTATTGGTGATGGAAGTACCACACAATTTTGAATATGCAGTAATGTTTCTATGTAACAGCATGACACATTAGGAGAATTTTAACAGACCTTCTTTATCTGCGGGTAAGAATGAGCTCACTGCTGTCGATTATTCTCTGAGCGTCACAGAACTGTAACACCCCACATTTATCCACTGTTACCCTGCTACTGCCTCAGGGTCAGCAGAGCAAAAAAACAGATGGCATTAACTACTATTAGTAATCTGTTGGGCAGGAAAACTGTGTTTGGACATAATAAGACTTCAGTTACGTAAGGCTTGTATGGGAACTGGTCCGTAACTATGCTGAATGCAGGATTAAGAAAAGAAAACATAAATTACCAACTAGACAATAGTACCTGTTTAATATCATAGAGCTTACTTAAGAATGTATTAAGTTCTGGCAGTAGACTGCTCTCAGCATCTGACCCACTTAAAGATTAAGGCTAACATATACATGATCTTGAAGATCTTCCAATTTAGCAATTAAAATTCCATGTACTGCTTTTACTCACATTGGCCTTCCTCACATGGCCATGGCCTCCCTGTATGTCAGTGGTGGCCTGTTTGCATACCTGAGGCTCCCTTCCATCTCCTCCCCATCCCCTAGATCTCGTGTTTGACAGTCCTGTGGCTTGGTGGTGTCTTCACCAGTGGATCCCCTTATCTACAGCATAGGGAACAGGGAGCTCGAGGATGCCATTAAGAAAGTGAGTCCCATATGTTTTCACAGCAATAATATTACCACCTCTCTCCATAAATGACTCCCAGATTATCTGAATTAAGTATTTTGGTAGGGGGCCGAGGGAGGGGAGTTTGTTTGTTTGTATTAAATTTGTTTGTTTCAATATCATAATTATCATTATTGCTTTGGTTGTTGTCATTAATGGTTATTAAGTTTTTTATTAAATTTTTGCATTTGCTTCACTACATTTGAGTCATGCACCATCCTTCTGTCACCTCCTACCCTGATGCTCTGTTGTGTGTCTAACACTGGCTCAGAAGGATCTCTGTAATAAAACAGGATCTCCCCAGTGCATCACTTTCAGCCTGAGCTCTTCCTCCAAAGAGGCTTGAGAAACTGCAGCACTGAAATTTCGTTTCCTCCACGTGTTCAGGACTGAAAAGCTCAGACCTCTTGAGAAACACAGGATTTGACTAACAATTCACCATTAGTTCCTGGTGAAAATGAAGGATGAACTGAGGGATGTACCCAGGGCTTTGAAAACACCCATCCTCTATGAAGGGAACCTGGAGCTGCCTGTAGAGAATGGTGATTGTCCAGCTACAGCACAGTACATTTCTAGGGTTGAATGGAGGTTGAAGAGATTTAAAAAGATGGGGTGGCCATCGTACTCCTAATGCAACCCCATACACAGCTGACCTTGCACCACTGGCTCATGTGGCATCCCTTGTAGCACCCAGGCTCTCCCCTTCACAGTCACTGCTCAAGCAGTCAGGACCCCAGCTGTGCTGACATACAGGGTTATTCTTCCCCCTAATGTCATCTCAGAAAACATCAAATGAGGGTGCAAAGCCAGGGCCAGTGGGGAAAGAGCAGAGTGGAGCTGTTTGTAGAGGAATTTATGAGAATGATCAGAGAGAAAGACTTGAGAGGAAAAAGAAAAAAAGAAAAGTTAAGCTTAGATACGATGAGGCCTGCTTGAGGTTACCTGCCTGGCGGCTCTGCATCAGTAACTTCAGTGGGACAAAGAAGCCACAGTTGATTGCTCCAAACTGATATCTGCTTACTTCCATGGTCATGGGAATCTGATGCTCTCCCAGCCATCATCAGCTCGTTGCTGCACTTCCATCATCACTTTCTACAACTCCCTGAAAGGAGGTTGCACCAAGGTGGGGAGTGGCTTCTTCTCCCAGGCAACAAGTGACAGGACCACAGGAAATGGCCCCAAGTTGCACCAGAGGAAGTTCAGATTGGATATTAGGAAAAATGTCTTCACTAAAGGGCTGTCCTTGGAATCACACTATTTCCGATAGATCATAAAGATTTAACAAATGTTGAAGCAGAGCAAAACTTAATGAGCTGGGCTAATGTTAGTTGGAGACAGCAGAAAGGTGGAGAAATACTTGAGAATTGGAAAAAAAAAATTTCAAGAAATTATCCAAACAATACCTGGCTATATTTTTTTGAATCTTCAGAGAATTCTTTGTTTTCTTTGATTTGTGGTACATCACTATCCTTTTTTGTAAGTTCATCTATCCTTTCTTCACATTGTTCTTTTAATTCTTTCATCTGGTTGATGCACTGTGACCTGCAGAAAACATGAATAAGACAGTTAACTTTCATCCACACTCTTCTGAAATGTTCTTTTGTAAAATTATATATTTTTTAAACATGTTATTATTTCCTTAGTTCTATTATCTAGGCTTACATTTGAGAAGTCAGTAGGGAAAAGTGTTAACCTAAGTCCTAAGGACAAACTCATAGTGCAGGTGGTCCAAGTTCTATTGGGAGAAATTAATTTAAACGGCTTTTGTCTGACCAGCTCAACAAGCTACATGATTTTTTTGTGTGTGTCTTCCATGAACCACTCAATTTCAGTTAAGTTAAAGTAATTTTGATCCTTGAAGCATTTCTAGTATGATAACAGAAATTCATACTTTGATTTTAGCCAAGAAGAGGAAACAGCAAAGTACTAATTGAAATAAAAAACAGGTTGTTGATCTACTGTTAGCAAACTGAACACCCTTTCTCAATATTTCAGTAAAGTGCAGCACTGCAAGACATACATTACAGAAATGGAGTTCATCAGTAGCTAATACAAGTTCCAAAAGGATATTCCCTTAAGATGCAAGCATAGTGTATCTTTTACATACTTTTAGTATTTACACAGTGCCATTAAAATCTTAACCTTTGTGACAGCAGAAGTCTTCTGTTTGCATTTCTGCATCCTGCCCTTCCCTTACAGCTCCATAACTCCAAGGTAAGTCTTGGGCTGTTGCTGCAGTGTTTTTCCTAAAGCTGCCAGGGCAGTCTTTTCCCTTGCTGTGGTTGTGCTGGAGATTCTGTGCAAAGCCCCTAGGAGTGTTGTCTATGTCAGTGTCTCAGGGGAAGTGCTGCAACTGGAGCAAGATCACCCTTTCTCCCCCGCTCTCTTCATAACTTGTAACTTTCCGTTTATATCAGAGGAAGAACAAGACCAAGACCTAGTGAGTAACAAAGCAGATAAGTATTACCCTGTAACACACAAACAGAAGGCTTATAAACTAGCCATCACATGACCCCAGCTATGCTTTGATCCCACTGCAAACAGGAACGAGCAGTAGTGTGATCAAGTGGATCCCACTGAGAAGTGCATCACATTAGAGGCAAATGTGGCGAAAAAGCACCATCATTGTCAGTACCCACTGCCCTGGAAAGCCTACCCAATCAAGAATTTTGGCTGGGGACCACACTGTTTCTTTTCCCCGCTGGTCATAGCAGCAAAAGAGTTCATTGCAGGGTTTAAACCTTTTTTCCTTTCTATCTCTCCTTTGTTTTTTCCACTCAAAAGTAACTATGTCAGCTTAAGACCCTACAAACACATCTTTCTGCATCCAAAATCTCTCTCAAC
Source organism: Manacus vitellinus (assembly GCF_001715985.3). Lineage (NCBI taxonomy): Eukaryota > Metazoa > Chordata > Aves > Passeriformes > Pipridae > Manacus > Manacus vitellinus. The sequence continues at coordinate 5,583,916 of NW_021940612.1, forward strand.
ATCCTTTGTACAACACCACGGTCAACACACTGCGAGTTTCTCCTCCCTTTCACTTGGACAGAAGGCGGGTAAATGTCTTCTGATTCTGGCTCTGACCAGTGTTATTGCAAGTGTTAATACCCCCAGTGTAGCAGCAGCTGGCTCAGACGGGCACATTCCAGTTTCTCAAGCTGCAAATAAGCTACTAACTAATCCAAAGGAATTCTCAGGGTACGTGCACTCATTTTTATTGCACTCTCACCCTTCTCCACCCCTGTTTTTCAAAAACAAAAGATCTGTTCTGTAGTTCACTCCCAGAAAGGAAGAACAGTAGCAGATGGCTACACTATGAACTGACGAATTAATTACCCTTATTACCATCTCTTCTTCACTAGCCATTGTTCAAAAGTTTGATTTTGCTAATGCTAATACCAATGCTAAGAATCATCAAAATAAGCAGTGCTTCCCAAGTTGGTGAACATCAGGGACAATAAAACAACATAGGCTTGACTTATGCACACGTTCATTAATTTCTAGGAAATTAAAGGACATCAGAATTACCTGTACCTCTTTGCAAGCTTAAATAAGATGCACTATACAGACAACCCAAAGTTGGCGATAATGCAGCCTTCCACAAATGCTCTTTCATCCCACATTGCAAATGAAAATGAAGTTCAATTAACATCTGTGACAAATACTCACTGTTTAAAATCTATTATCTGCAACAGAAATCACTTCTTTTAAAAGGGATTTCTGCAGATGTGAATACTCTACTCGTGCATACAAAAACTGTAGTACAGGGACAGCACTAGTTTCTGTCTCATCCGATCAACGTGACATATTTCAAATGTGCAAAACCAATGCTCTTAAATTCAGTCTCTGTGGCATGTTTTCTCCCTCACAAGATTACATAGAGCAAATTTCTGGGCGAAAGAGATCACCTGCACACACAGAAAGGAGCCCAAGTAATACCCTCCCCAGCTGCTCCCAGGACTATCACAGGAGACATCAGCCCATTCAAGACCCACCTCCATGAGCTCAAAGGAGCACAGAGGCACAAAGGTGGAGACAGCCTAAACTACAGACTCAGATCTGACAGACTGACCAGACCACCCCACAGCACATTTTGCACTAGTGGACAGCCACTCTCAGGGGAGAGGGATGCTACTGGTGTTGTCTGTGCTCCTACTTCATGTGTCTGTGTTAACCTGCGTACCTGGCGTGTACAGATGTGCTCTGCATGCACAGGGACAGATGTGCAGCCTCTCCCCTCCTGGTCTGCTGGATTTGCCAAACCCCAGCATGAGAAACAGAGTACCTTTGTTCTTCAGAAGCATATATCATTAGCTCCTTTCATACCTGCCAAGAAAGATTGCTCATGCACTCACACTCTTGCACTTGTCAGGTCTGCAAATACCAAACTAATTAATCAGACTTTTTACACGTAGCAAAATTTCCAAAGAAGTAATTACATAAAAAACAAAGCTCTTGGGAATCAAAATGCATCTGAATATTGAAATGTATTTAAAAGATCAGTCCAGTGTTTCTTTCTGGGTGCCGCAGGAGAGAAGGGTCAATGTGCCAGTCGGCCTTTGCTGAAGAAGCTCTACCACGAGCAGACAGCACTTGGCACAGTGTGCACCAAGGCTATCCCATGAAGTTGACTGCTGAGGAAAGTGCACTCCTTTTGCACGTAACACCAGCAAGTTCACATAGCTCCTGCAGACTTCTTTATGGAAAACACTAAGCTTGCTCAAAAAAAAAATGCTAAGATGAAACTTCAAGACTTGGGTACAAGAAAAAACAATGATTTTTTTTTTCTAAATTCATAGACTTTGTTCCTATGCATTCCACATGTACAACTGTTTTTACCACTACCTTCTACAGAGTAGTAACTGAATGTTTAAAAAGAGTGATCCACAACGTGTACAGTTAAAAAAAGGCATTTGACTTCTGTCATCTTTTTATAACACTTTCAATTATACAAATAATACTCTCTTCACTTTTGCACTGGGTAAACTGTACTTGATACATAAGGTGTAAACCTTCATCCATACAAATCCAGGTAAAAGAAAGAAGCACATAATCAGGTCTAATGCCCACTCCTGGCAAGGCAGACGAACAGAGAGGCAACATATCGGTTTATTTCTAATGCTGACAGGAGGAAGGCAGACATTAAAACTAACGTTTGGAATCTAATAATTTTTATTTTTCTAGGCCCATAATTGCATTGGGAAAAGCTTGTTTCTAAGCATTTAAAGTGACAGCATTAAGTGAGCATTTAGCAAAGAAGAACATACGTAACGAAGTACAATCGAATATCCATTTCTACAACTACCAGAACACAATGTAAAGTTATTTATTCTAGTAAACACAACAATGAAATATCAGTGTTCCAACATCCTCCCTAAAGGCACACAACAAGTAACATCTTAAAAATACATTTATATATGTTCCTAACAGAACTGTGTGAATGCTGCACAGTACCCAAGCTATAAATTACTTCACGAAAATTTGAGTGCGAAGTTTATTTTCCTCACTTGTATAGTTACAATAAACATCTAGAAACAGAAAACAAACATTTAGGTATTATTCAGCAAAGCTAGTGAAGAAAGCATAGCTCCTTGACTGAGATAACTGCCTTTATGGACTCCCATGGAGACACTGCAGGAAATGGTGCACCTGTCTCAGGACCAACTGGAGGTAGCTAGCTGAGTCCCTGTGCAGCTCCCACATGGCTGATTTATCACATCTGTCTCTACACCTACCCTGACAAAAGCAAACTCATGTAACATGCTTAGCTCTTCAGCTTGAGCCAGCCCTGACCTTCCATTAAATGAAGAGGGATTCCCTTTAGTACGCTACCACAAGCAGGGATGCTCTGTCAGTGATTTCCTCAACAGAGCTGAACACATTTCACCAATGAAAACATTTCACCAGATACGGGTAATAAATGAGTTTTCAGAAGCCAGACTCACTACAGTTGCTTTGTATCACTTCTCTGCACATGTTATCAATCCATTGCTTCATAGATGCACCTGTCATGTGGAGCATGACTGTACAGCACATACAGGTACCTAAGGATCCATTAATTCTTGCTGATCTCAGACTTAAAAGGAAGACACCAGCAAACAGATTCACTGACTAGCACCTGAGGTTCCATGAGTCCCAGGTCTGCCATTTAACTAAACAGCAAACAGATGGTGCTTAACAAGTGTGGTACGCAACAAGCGTAGAGAGGAAAAAGCACCTTAACAGACACATAGGCAATGTGGCTTAATGAAAAGTTGGTACAAACTGAAGTTGCCAACTTCCTTCTACTTTTCTGTTAGAAGTCTTAAATTACAACTCTGCTAATACAATCCATCTGGGTCATCATTATTAAATGAGTAATAACCAAAAAAAAAAAAAAGTCACAACCAACTGGTAATCAGTAAGCATTGCAAAAGAAGTAATAATAATCCTTCATTCTAAGGTGGGGAAAAAAAAGGAAGAAAATAGGTACTTCAAGTTTAGCCTGCAGAATTCAAGTTCTTTGATTGCCATGTTCAGCTTTTAGTCATGATTCCTACAAAATCTGGCTAAACAATGGAAAAATACCTGTCACTAAAACAGTTATATTCTTGATGGAAAATCGTTATGAGAACACGCAAACAGCAAATTCTATTGCTTTTTTTGTCTATACACCAGAGGAGAGATACAATAGAATGTGAAGGCAGGCAGAGGGAACAAGAATATTATTGAACAGAAAGAACCCAGGAGAAATTCATAGAAATACCAGAAATGTGTATTTAGGGTAAGGATACTGGTAAGTACTTTTTTTTCAGTTATCCATGCTTTATAATTCAGTGGGATGTCTCAAGAAAACCATGTGACTAGCTATGAACTGTAATGTAGAATACATGGTCTGATCAGTATGGTGCCAGAAATATCCCAAGATCTCCGGCAGCTCAGTGACATACAGCTTCTCATCAGGTACTCCCCTACCTGAATTCAAACTTCTTCAGAGTTTGGCCTCTTCATGTTTTAGTTTTCCCCCCCAACTCTTAGGTGATTATACTCCTACCTTAGACCTCCTGCAATAGAAGGAACATCAAGAAGTGTGGGAGAAGCCTGTGGATACTGAGATTCCAAGATTGCAAGGTTTACACTCTTCTCACAACTGTGAGCAATTTTAGAAGATGTGTCAGATGTTACTTTCTCCTTAAAAACGTACATTTACCAACAGTACTATAGCTAACACAAGAATACTCTAGGTTATAACCAAGTCACCTACAGCTTGGGAAGTCATCTTTTATAAAGCACATACTTACAGGTCATATGAGAACTTCCTCTGAAGGTTAGTCTGGTTCTTCTGAAACCAATAAACATCCAACTGCAGCTTTCCATATTCTGTCTGTAACTCTTTCAAGTGTTCTGATCAAAACAGGATTAAAATACATAGTAAAATACACGCAAATAAACACATACCTATACATACAACAACAGAAATCTCAACAAATCAATAGTAAGCACACTAAATTAATTCATCTGTCATGCTAACTACATTTTGCATAAAATTGAATTTATTCAACAAGGATTCTCAGGGTTGGGCAAAAATAGCCTTTCAGCAAAATATACTAGCAAAAACAGTGTAACATATCTTTTTACCTACTTTTCTTCATCAGGAATATTCTGATTTGCAAACCCTGCTAGGTTTCAGCCCAGAAAATCTTTAGGTTTATGAAATCACAGTCAGAACACAGCAAGAAACAGTGTTCATGTTTATCAGCATCTAAAGACAAGCCTACAATGCTTCCCAAAATAATATGCAATTTACAGCTACGTTCCTGTATAAGAAACAGAAACAACAGAGGCACCTATAATTTAGAGTTTTCTTCCTGATAGAAAGCTCTGCATGAGGGCACCAGCAGGCGGTACACAACATATTTACTTGTTTATAGGACTTAGAATTCATTTCCCAGACCTCCTGAGGAATACATTGCTAGTCACAGCTCTGAAGCACCAACATGAATAGAAATGAATTAGACTGAGTTTTCTTATTTAATATAGGCGTTTGTGAATTCCTCCAGAGCTAAAATGCATGACCCAACATCTAGGGAAAAATGCAAGAATATGCTGCAAAAGGTAGAATAGAGAATAAATACATTAATCTAGGTTTATTCTGTATTATTTTATATAGTAAGAGTCAGAAGTACTACATGGACAAATCCTTTTACCATTGAGGTAGATTATTCTCACACTGGCACTATGGTTCTCACTTAACTGGAACTATGCAGAAGTATCTAAGTCATCGCAGCTCCTGCACCATCCCCATGACTTGAAGAAAGGCAGCGTTCTCAGATGACCTCAGAAAGATGCAAGGCTTAAAAACAGAGGGCCTAAAAAACAGCATGAGAGAGATGCACAGGGATATTACAACATACCTCGTAGATTCTGAATCAGTCGATCATTTACTGTGATGTTTCTCAGCAGTAATGCCTGAAAGAAGCAAAACAAAAAACAGTGTTTTAACTGCAAAGGACTTGTATTACTATTAATATTATAAACAACATCTATCAAAGCACTTGTAATGATCTGTTTTTTGTGAAGTGCTCTGTTACAGTCAAACAAAAACTTTTAGCTGTTTTACAGATCTACTATTGCAAAGAGCAAACACTCATTTTAACCCAGATTCCCCACTAAAGGGGGCATGGGGAACGTACTAATGCACAGATGTAAAGAGGAAGGATTTAAAAGTTAAAGATACTAAAACTCCTTGCTGCTTTATTGTACTTTAATCTCCTTGTTCTTTAATTGACTGCAGTCACAGTCAAATTTACTGTATTTATCTCTTGAAGAAGAATACAGCATAGTACAGCTCACTATTAATTACCCTCTCACTCAGGAATCAATACACCTGCATTCAGGCATGCAAAGATGAGCTATGAAAGCATTAATGATTGAGCATAAAGGAACTTCACAAAAGCAACGTGAAGCCCTTGCATTGTATCCCTTTTCTAACTATCATCTCCACTGCTTTTGTGCTGGAGTGGTCTTCTTCCATTCCCTCATTTTGCTCTCTCTCTCATTCTGAAGAGGTAGTCAACATAGGAATATGTTTTGTCCATTCTTTCATCAACCTTCATCTACCATTTCATATACACACACGCCCCACAACACCTGAAAACTGACAGAACCAAATCAAGACTAAATGAAATTAATTGCTGTGAGCAAGATACCAGGATAACTCAAATTCATATTTAACATTTAGCAAGTGTGGTGTAGAAGAGTTCTTAAGACTACAAAAAGAAAGAAACCCACCTATTCTTCAGAAACAATCCAGTCCAGTCTTAGGAGAATATTTCTTAGGATTCAGTGCCTATTTCCTCATTATTCTTGTCCTGGGAAACCTCAGTGTTCAAGGCTCCCAGATCAGAATATACCAAGTCCCCAGTTTCCCAAAGTTTCTGCTCTAGTAGTGATGTGTACATATGTCCACACCACCCAATTGCGAAGAAACAGCAGCATCCATTCTGTCTGCCCAAGTCACCCTGAAACACTGACAACATCATCAGTGCCTTTTTTCACACAGACTACAGTAATAAGAGTTGATTAGCTGAAGTGCAGTGTTCAATCAATCTGAGTGGGCAGGCTAGCATCCAGCAGAAGAGCAGATTTGTCTTTGGTTGACCCTTTAAAGAGTCCCTGTTACCGAAGTATTTCTACACCATTCTGTATGTACAGCTGGTATGTGAAAACCACTGTGAAAACTCAAGAGCAAAGGTCTTGCTCATTTGTTAAAAAGGAAAATGAAAACCAAGTAACACTAATAACAGCATATATGTTCAATATATCTCCCTCTCCTTTCCTATAGGTAAACAAAAAAAGAATTTGCTTTTAATGGTTTATTGGAGAAAGGAAGCTAATATTTCAATGGAATTCCAAGTTTTGTTAATGCATGAACCATGTAGCCAGGTTGTTCCACGATTATCATCTTCAGGGTTGTGGCAGTTTGAGCCACGTTAGAAATCCAAAAAAAATCCAATTTTCAAGCTTTCCCCCACTCCTTATCACAATGTATCCTAACATCGGAGAGAAACTTTCAGGCCAGAGGCTTCTGTAGGGGAAGGGGGAAATATATACATTTATTTACACAAATAAATACTATACAAACCAAAGGCAACTATATATATGTCGCTGATAATGTCAGAACTGCCAAAGCGACACAGGTATCAGACGTAGTCCAGGTGTAAGGTGAACAGGAAGCTGTTTATTGCTCTCAAGTGTTTCTTTTATATTCTTTGTACACTATCGTGCCACAGTACAATTGGTCAAAAGTCTCAAGCATAAAAAACTGTAGACACTGCACACACTCTTATTGGTGACACTGAAGAGACTGTCCATGCTGTGACATGCTATTGGTGACACTATACACATTTTGATTGGTGACCTTTGGTCTGGGCTGCATTAAGTTTGTTCTGTCTGGCATTACAGTAAATATTTCCTAAAAGTTGTTAAAATTATCATCACTAATTGCCAGACTGCTGACAGGTTCTCTGTCAACCCCGACATATATATATATTACATTACTATCAGTCAGTCCTTTCAAGCCCCTCCTTTAACTTTAGTCCAGGAGCAGCCTTTAAGGCTGATATGTAACAGTCTGCCATGGGAGTGTTCTGGGCTCCTGAACACTCCCCCCTCACCAAGTCCAGCAGTTGTTTGTTGTAGTCTCTCCTCACGAGGTCTAAGAAGATAGCTTTGAGTCCTTGCTCTCCTGCTGCTGGTGATTCCTCCCTCTCGGTGTCCCACCTTGGTTCATAGGCTGCTGCAGTGCAGCTTATCAAGCACCCACATCCTAGAATCTTCATTCCTCCACGTCAGTTCTCAGCTGCCTCTGGTCAGCTTCGACAGGCAACTCTCAAGCTCTTGGCCCATCTCCAATTTCACCTGGGACTCTTCTCCCAAGCACCAAGCTGATTTATCAGCCTGTCCACTTGGCTCTGGTCAAAATGCTGAGCCTTAAAATCCACCCCCCACCAGCCTAAATGCAGTGGGGGGGGAAAAAGCCCCCTAGCCTTGGCCACAGGCAGCTCGGTTCAGTTGGGCACTGTCCCAAGCGTCCCGCAGCTGCAGGGGGGGAAAGAAGGCCTACCCTCCTCCCTCTTACCTCAGGTGCTGTGAATCTCTTCCTTCACAGCACACACTCCAAATGCTGACTCTAATTCTAACTCTCCCCCCTGGAGGGGAAGAGAGGGAGCCCAGCCACCCCCTGGCCTTGTGCATCTACACCCAGCAGACACCAACAGCAAATAACAACCAAGACTGCAATGCCAACCATTTCTGGTGCTGTGAGATATGATTTTGAGCAGAAGTGAACAACATGGACAGTGACTGGCTCTCCAGGGAACACTGCCCTGGCACCCAATCACCTCTGAGCCCCCAAACTCTCAAGGGGGGCCAATTTCAAACTATGACAGGGTATACAGCATTGGCCATTACTAGAAACTGTCAACGGACCAGGAAAATCAGTAGGATGTAGCAATTTTATGTTCCTACAGTTTGTTGTGCTTTGGTTTTTTTGGTTTGTTGGGTTTGGGGTTTTTTTTGGTTGGTTGGTTGGGGTTTTATTGGAGTGGAGCTTTGTTGGTTGTGGAGTTTTTTCTTAAAATGAAACTCCCAAATACCAGGAGTGCTTATGTGACAGCAAAACAGACAAGTGTCAAATATTTTGCACATCTGGACAATAATAACTGTGATTAGCTGAAGTGAGTAGAATTATTTGCCATGTATTTGCTCTTTGAATCACAACAGGGGAAAAAAGTGCGTCTTGGTCTTTCTGGATTGCATATAAAACTTTCTTTTGGCAATGCCACACCTATCTCCCTGAATGTGTGGGCAAGAGTCCAAGAAAAAAGTAATAAAAATCCGGTTAGCTGTTTAACTTGAGCAGGAAATACTGTTTAATAATTTATAGGACCATATTGCAACTGCCAGCTTCCAATCTGACTGTCGCTCCAGTGTTAAGTAATCTTCACGTCAAGGCTGTGAATTAAGCAAACATTGTTTTCTTTGGGGTTTTTATGCAGGTCAAGAAAGAAAACTGCTGGTAAGCACTGACCAGACATATGGCAATACTCAGTTCTAGAAAGCAACTCACATTTTAAACTTTATTTAGCCCACAAAACAATAGCTATCATCCCCAGAAAATCCAGCTTTTGGAAAATAACTGTATCACCACATCAAAATCTCATGTTTTGTGACAGAGTGACTCTGAAACATAGAACCAGCTTCTTATATTTGCAAATATGTCTTGCACAAAAGTCCCTGTGATTGCCACAGAGATAAAAATCAGTCTCCTGACTGAAGACAATGTTGTGGACAGCAAGTCTTCAGAAACCAAAAAATCAAAAGTCACACTTCCACCAGCAGTGAGGGAAAAATCTTGCTCCAGCTGTATGGCAAATTTTTTAATGACAACTGACAGAGATTTTGTCATTATTATTCACCATAGAACATGTCTACATTAGTCACATTCCACTTAAGAAACACAAGATAAAGTTACTGTTTAAAAAAACCCAAAAACATAATGCAGAAATACACATGAGGGAGATTATTTCAAAACCTATGTTTTGAGCACATGCTCTGGACTATGTACATGCATTTGATCCAACTAACACCTTACACAGTATTCTCCATAGATATATGCCTTGGAGGAATTACTACAATTACTCCTTCAGCATTTGCTACAATCATAAATCAAGCTAATCCAAGTACACCGAACTGACATGTGCTTTCTAACTGACTGCAGGTGCTGTATATAGAAGCATGAGATACTGCAACAGGAAAAAGAATTAAAACAGCAAAGAACCTGATGAGCGTAAACACTGATTTTAAAACTAACACTTAAGAAAAAAAGGGCTTTGAACTTACAAATATAGCACAAAGGAGACAAAGATGAGCCACAGGATCAGTAACTCACCTGCTAAGAACAAAACCAACTGGGAACAAAGCAAGATGGGAGGCTAAGATTTATATATGCAGAAACAGACATCTATAATTAATCAGGGAGAAGCAGGGCATAATTAACTCGAAGTGATTTAAGTCCTTACTGCAAAGAAAAAGAGTAGACCCATCTCACATGTTCCCACTGCTCCCCAACACCATGATGGTATTAGCACCAAAATAATGTTGGTAACACACCGATGCTTTAGTTGTTGCCAAGTAGTGCTTACCCTGAGTCAATGCACCAGTGAGCAGGTGCATAAGAAGCCAGGAGGGAGCACAGCCAGGACAGCTGGCCAAAGAGATACTCCACACCACAGAATGTCATATCCAGTATATAAACTGAGGGGGTTGGTCGGGAGGCATTGATCACTGCTGGGGGATGGGATGGGCATTTGTCAGCTGGTGCTGAGCAATTGTATCGTGCACCTCTTGTTTCTCTTGGGTTTTATTCCTCTCTCTCTCCTTTTCATTACTATCATCATTTCATTTTGATTCAGTTACTCAACTGTTCTTATCTCAAGCCATGTGTTTTCTTCAAAAATCTAGGGAGAGGTGTGGGGACTGAGTAAGTGACTGTACAGTATTTAGCTGCCAGCTAGGGTTAAAACCATGACAACGAGCCACAACAAGGATTTTTCATTCTAGGCCAAGATATTAAGGGCTAACTACATATTAGTATGTGGGAAAAAAAGTTCATAAATAAGATTCCTAAGAAATATTTCTCCTTTAGGTTGGCCTGGGTGCTGCACACTCATGTATACTTTAGTAGAGGCACATCAATTGAAGCAAGACTTAAAACAAATTTCAAGCCCAAAATGGAGGAGACATTGTTCATGTAAATCTATATTTCACTGAACTGAATTCCATTCACAAATTGTAGACTTTTTCTCATCCTCAATAAACATAAAAAAATCCCACCAAACCAACAAAAAAAATTCCAAACAAGCAAAAAAACCAACCAACCAAAGAAACGAACAACCCACCCAGCCAACAAAACCCAAACCCAAAAAACCAGCTCTGTTCTTAAAGAGTGATCATGGCAAAGGTCAGAGACTCAAACTTGTTTCACATCCTATGCTACAAGCAATTTAGACTCTCCTTTTTTGTCATGAAAGACATGTGCACCATGACACGGCGTAGTTCAGCCTTCAAAACTGCAGAAACCACCAAAATTACAAGATTAACAATTTCTTACACTCTCAGCAGAAGAGAGGGGAAGTTAACACATATTAAAAAGAAATTACTTTTACACGTGCAGTGCACTAGCAAACAGATTGGAGAAAATAAGCCCTGTAGAGCTACAGGAATTTCAAGATATTGTTATATTTAACTAAAACCCAAATAGTAGGCAGCGTAAGGAAAACAAAAACCTATGATACAAGATTCTTAATATAAAACTTGTACAGATACATCCAAGGTACCTTCTGCGTTTCTTTTTGTCCATTCATTTTGCTATGAAGAGGTAGAAACATTCCACTAGTTAACTCTTAAACTACACATACTCTAAATTCCCACTCTCAGGGTGCCTACAGTGCAGCAAGTCTCGGATGATGATTTTGCTTCTCCCCACCATGTGGAAGATACATTTTGAACAGAGGTGGTCTGCTGTACCAGTTATGAGTAATCAGACTGATTTCTTTTGCTAATTTAGCAATATCATGTTATGGCAAGTATGGAATGTTCCTCAAAGCCTTTCCAAAACTAGAATATGCAAGATTGTTTGGTTTGAAAAAAAAAAACACAAAACAAAATACACATAGGCACCTTTTCCTTTTCACAGAAGGCTTTCTTCTCACTCCCTGCTGATTTACTGTAATTCCTTTTCAGTGGAGTTGACTCCTTCCATACCAATAGGTATTTTGTCTCAGAAGACTGTGCCGGGAATTGAAATTTTCCCAGAGGGAGGGGACCAGAGAGAAGCTGTGGCCTGTGTTAAAAAACACTGAGCAACAAGACAGTGATGTGCTTCACAGAGAACATACATACCTTGGCCCCTCTCCTCAGTAAAACAAGATATAGGCTGGGGAAGAATTTTGTAAATTCAAAGAAAATTATCAACTGCAAAAGCATGTTTTTTCAGTTAAAGGTAAGAGATATTACATATATTGTTGTCCTGATACGCTCTTCAAAGAGACAGCTGTGGCTGTGTACATCCCAATAGCTACAAGTCCCAAATAACAACCACAGAGAATATTCTTCTTTAGCAAATTGCTTACAGATTGTAAACAACCCTTTTGCACTCCTGATTCCTTATCTGTTGTTATCAAGTGTTCAGGTAAGATTTCTTGATCTCTTCATTCTATTTCTGTAGAGCTTTCCAAAAGCCATTTCCTAAATCTACACTACTCCTTAAAATTTCAAGCAGGTTTTTTAAAAACAAACTGACAGTAGTGTTTTATACATACTCAGACTTAAGAGAATAATTACAACCGCAGTTTTCCAGAATTACATTGCTTCAGTGAAAGGTGAGCCCACAGGGTATTTCCAGCTCAGATTACCTCCTACTTTTTATGCCCTCATCCTTTAAGTAGCCAGAGACAGTTCTACTTCAAAAGAAGGCAGATTTAACTCGAAGTGATTACTGCACTGCCACTGACAATGACTTTAACAGGGCAAGTACCTTATTGGTGTATCAGTTTGGTATGAAACTAAATCAGTGGCATAATTATTCTGTATTTTATCAGCAGAGTAATAAGACACAGTGAGCAGAGATGAACTGCAATTAAGATGGGTCTCAAATATTATTTTAATGTTGCTTTTGCTAAGGAGACCAGATTGTGAAAGTCTCCTTGCATACAAATTTCTTCTATAACCAGAAAAACCACCATTTCTCCCTGAAAACTTGGAGGGTTTGAGAGAGACCATTCATTCCTACACATCTGCTGAAAGCATTTTTATTTTTCTTTATGAACAACAAGAAGAACTAAGCAAATCTCATTTATGACTCAAAGACCTCTCCAGTTAGTTATACAGTTTGCATCACTTGTAAAACAAGTTGAGAAACTCAGGATTTGGATTTGCATTCATTCTTCCTGAATAGGTAAATACTTGCTGCTAATCTTTATGGAGTAAATAAAGCTCAGTTCAAGGAGCAAGCTTCCCATAACCAGAAAGATTGAATTCATTACTCGCCTCCCAGGAATCCCAGATTCCACTGGAATCCATGGAGCCGAAACCCAGGGATTTCAGACACACTTATACATAGATACAGACACGCACAAACAAAAAAGCACTCAGAAACCATCTTTCCTTATATCCCACATCACTCTGTGGAATAACCTCTGAACCTAGACAGCTTCTTCAGATAAAGGCCATTAGTGAGGAGAACTAAACTTTCCCTCTCTTCCCTGCCACCATATCAGAGGAATTCCTAAATTACAATGGATAGATCCATGAGAACTTGGCTGACGGCAACTTTGACACATACACAGGTTCCCAGTAACACAACCCTCTACTGTTAAATTAAGAGTTGGAAAACAAACAGCACCTGTGCAGGATATTTGCTCATGTGCTGCAACAAAAGCAAATTTTGAATTTGACACATGATGGTGCACAGGCACATACACACTCATCCTACCACTTCAGGCTCCTCAGACATGCACTTCTCCAGGCACAAAACACAGAAAACAGGAAATTAGTCCAATGCACCACTTTCATGTTATGCTTCCTAAAGCATCAGCTCCTGGGGTTTCAAAGAAAGCTTCAAAGACTGTTCCGTTACTGAACAACCGTATTTTACAGTGATGGAGGGAAAAGCACTGAAGAAGGATGGGCTACTAGACTGGCCCCAAAATCCACCTTTCCCAGCATCCCATCTCTAACACTGGAATGCCAAATTAATTCCATGGCAGCCATAAAGCACAGTATTTTCCAAGCAGCAGCTGAGGAATGCTTCAAAACAGAATAAACACCTTGGTATTGGGTGGTGGGGCAGGTGCTTGTCCCAGGTTATCCAGTTGTTTTTTAACCTACACAGACCCACTGCAAACTGCATATTATGGATGTCACACAACTGCATGAAGAGCACTACCTTCTGCCCAGTCTGAACTACAACTTGATGACAGCCTTCGAAGGCCATCAGTGGATGGAGAACAACCCTGCCATGTCTCTCCTAGCCACAAACATTTTCTGCTCCATTTTGAATCCTGGAGACGACTGTGATGACTCCTCCACTGATTCCTGTCCAGCCTGTAACCTACACTGTGGATTCCTGCAGAAAAACTACTGCATAGCTTTGGTTATCCTTCTTGTTCTCCTCTGTGTGTCTTTCCCAGCACTCCAAAACTCCACTGGTAACCTTCCCACAGTACAAAAACTAACCCAGTGTATTTCTAAGCTGCTTTGTAACTTTTGCCTTATCATTCACCCCTGAGATAGCGCTGTGTTACTGCACGGCTGCTTAGTATCTCTACAAACTACGCACATATTGACTTTTGCAATTTCAGGTGTGAATGCTTTCATTTGTCTCCTTCATCCTTGTCACTGATTCACTCAGAAAAAACTCCAAGAGACTTCAGAAGAAAGACTTTCTTTGCCAGAAGCTGCTTTGACTCTTCCCCAGGCTACCACATTCTCCCCTACGTCCAACAGGAGTTCTGGTTCTGTAAAATACTTTTCACCACTTTTCCTGGCATAGATGCCAGATGAGCTCCTGTCAATCTCTCAACATCACCCATCTGGCTAGTCTGTGCTGTAAACTCCGTGGCCAGCACTTACACTTCTAGCGTCTTTTAATAACTCTGGTTATATCTCCTTATGAAAAGGAAGCATAATAGTCTGTTACATTTGCCCTTTTCTTACCTTTGAATCTTTTGGGTTGGGTTTTTTTTCCCCACTCATGCATGTGTTTTCACTCCTTGCAAGACAAAAGCAGAATGCAAAACAATGCCACAACACTCAGCAGCAACACCCAATACTAGGAGGCAGAAGCAACAAGAAGATTGATTACCCACTCAAATGCTGTCTTACCATCCTGGGATATTGTTTTAATATACACATACATTAAAAAATAAATAGACAAACTATACCTCATCTTTTTTTAAGTATATGCAAAGACTGAACCCAAAGAGAAGAGAGACATTATCAAAGAAACGTATTTGTCTCAAAAGAAGTAAAAAGAATTGGTTTAGTATTTCTTTTAAGACTTTGGGTAAAAATTATTTCAAAATAAAGACATATACCACTGATGTGCATACTCCACCTTCCATTTTTACTCAACTTCTGTTCCTCTAAATCCTTCAAAGATTATTCTGGTGATATTTTGCTCAGTCACCACAAGTTTGGAACAGCAAACCATCCCCTCATGGTGAACCCACTACCTGAAGAACACCTACTACTATCATGTGTTGTGTCTGTTCAGCCTGCTGGAAGTAATAGTCCTGGAAAGCTGATCTATAAACTTCAGTCAAGAGACTCTACAGGAGAAGCAACTGAACACTTTCAACTAAATATTTCTACTAACAGGGAGAAAAGTGATATCAATGACTAACAGCCACATTACCACATTAAAAATGGTATCAGCAACAGGAGGAAAATACACAACAAAACAGTTTGCAGGATACTACACAGCAGCAACTGCACACACTGCTATTTAACTAGCTAAGTTCACATTCTTCACAAAGCACTTCCATCTCTCTGGCAACACTGTACAGTCAGGAGCTCTGCCATGAAAGTCTAACCTTCTCATGTCTTCCCAGCACTACTGAGTTTTGGAGGCAAAAGGCCAAGGTCCCACAAAATTTGTAACGTGTTTAGAAATGAACGTCAACCATTTATGCTTACAAACATATTTGGAAATACAAATGTATATCTTGGTGCATTTTCCTCTTTTCTTTAATTATTAAAACATTAGTACACAGGAAAGAAAGCCAGAAACCAACCCAAGACTGGTAACCACGATTTACAAAGAGGGTAGGGGTTTTAGTCAGAAGTGCCATTACTTGCAGTTTCTAGTATTTCATATATTACACAGCAAATGCTATAACATGCATTCAATGTCCATTTTCTAAATATTATAAAACACAGATAAATGTTTTGGCATACCAACACTGACTGTATGCCCACCAGTTGGAACATGTGAGAAACATTTTCTGTTGCAGAGATTGTCTTGGTAATTCACAGTCTCACAGAAAACTGGCTAGAAGAAACCCTACCTTCTCTTCCTGACGGGCTCTGTCGGCATTTTCCATCTGAAAGCTGTGCAAGGACTGGATTTTGTAAATCTGCTGTCGCTGCTTCTCTAGCTCCCCTTGGAATTCATTCTTTTTGAGCTCCACAGCACCCCTCTCCGCTGCCGCCTTCCGGACTTTGCCTTCCAGATCCATGACTCGACCCTGAGGAAAAGCACATTAGCCAAAGGCAACAGAAATGCTTCCCCCTTGCCAGACTCTCTTCCAATACATTCAAGGAATAGCAAATTTCACAGCTCTAACAACATTCATGTAATTGAAGTACTACATCAGCCAGGGATACTTTCCATACACACAGACACACATCTCCCCAGTTTCACATAAATTAACAGTATAGCATATTTGGTAGAGACTGTCAAAATTTCAGTTAAAGATAAAAATGGAAAGCTGCCTCCATACTTGAGCTTAAAAAAAAAAAAAAAAGATTACAGTCCACAATCCTTCTGATATACAAGGCCAAACAATTACTTTAATTGAACCCACACAATTCTGACATCTCTACACTTCCCAGTGTTGATACTAAACCAACTCAAAGTGAAAACTCATCTCTCAAATCAATCTGTTTTCCTGGAAGACCTATGAAAGAGTAGAGGGATGACAACACTGCCCAATTTTCACATGAACAACTGACATATGGCTATTACATAAAATACACATACGAGAAAAACTCAATTTAGAAACAGAAAATCATCATTCTTCATGACTGCTCAAAGAACAGAGACAATCAGAAGAAAATTCAACACTACCACATATTTCACAAACGAACACAGAGACATAAGATGAGGAATCAAGCCTGATGTTAACAAAGCTCCTTTTTTTTAACTCCCCTTCTATTTTTTTAAGCACCAATTTAGTTTTACAGGACAGTTTCTAAACATTTTGGGTTAAAATTGTTTTTCTGCAACAATGAGGAGTATAAAGACGTGCAGGAGGGTGAGGACATCAACAGAATGTACCCAGACAAAAAGGCTTGATGATTCCAGGTGGACTAAAAATTAGATAGTATAGAAACTGTGCATGTTCCAAGACTTCAAAAAAATCTTCTTACACCACAGTAATGCTCCATATTGTGGCCCACCTACTCTGCTTCTCTGCCACAGAAAGCAAGAGAAGGGAGTGGAGGTAGAGAAAAACAATAAGAAAAAAGACTTGCAGTTTAGTTGGAAGAGCAAAGAAAAGCACTTATTCTATTTCAGTCATAATAGCTGCAAAGTCTTGCCAACAAGCAAATGGATCGACAGAGTGCTTTAGAAGGTCCATCCATGCCCTCAGCTTTGCTTTTATTCCATTTGGAGTGCGTGACCATGCCGAAATGATTTTCAGGCTAAGTTTGGAGAAATGTACGGGATAGTACAGTACATCAGCAACATCAAAAAGGACCTTATGTCTCTAGGTTATTGAGACCAAGATTAAACAAGGATGGTAGCATATTTTTTATCAGTCTCAGCTGCCTCACAGTTGTGTAGCAAAACTTCAGTGGTATTGACACAGTCACTACCTGCTGGTAGCCACCATCCTGAGGCCAATGACTAAAGGGAAAGCAAGGGATGACCAGAGCCTCAGAAGCCACAATAAGGAAGAGCCAAGACATACCCTTAACTGCATGGCCAGAGACAAGTGGCTGTTTGAACAGTGCCCACTCTGAGGTGAAACAAGAGTTTAACTCCAGCTGTCAACTCAGTACTAAAATTCAGCTCAGTTACAAACAGGATACAAATTCACTGGTAAAATCTGGGAGGAGCTCTCATCAGTCATTACCTGGCATCTCAGTTTAATGAGACTGAAGTATTTTGCTAAGGAGGATGAGTTATGAGGAAGACCAAACTCCTCCCTCTAAGCAATTGTAAATCCAAAATTAAGAGGCTCCAGTTGAGGAAGTATGGAGAAAGGAAAAATAACAGCCCTTTATTGAAGGATATATGTGTATTGGCAGAACAACAAAAGAACACAAAACCAACCAAGCAATAATCCGGTACCCAAAAACCCCCTTCAGAACGGAAACAGTTCAGTACTTTCTGCCTTTTGGCACGATTCTAACCATGGTCAGGAGGAGGTGCTGTTGGATCACCAGAGGAGCAGAGCCCGCAGTGCTCGGCATTGGTCGGCAGGGCCGGTGTTGGGCTCCGGTGGTAGCCACGTGGGGACCGGTATGTGAGAGAAGCTGAAAATGGAGACCTGCCCCCCCACCGAGAAGGGGAACGGGAAAAGGGGAAAAAGGGGGTTCTTCCCACAAAACTCACGCAGGCTGTGGCCAGGATTTCCTGCCCTTCATCAACGGGCACAAGCTGCTGCCAAACACGGGATCAGAAAAAGGAAAAGGCGACCTCCTCCCCAGAAAGTTCCACTGCAGTTGGGTCAAGCCTCTCCGATGAAATCCGAGCAGATCTGGGCTGGGGGCAGAACAGGGCGCAGGAAAAACGGAGGCAAGCCAAGGCCAGAAAACAGCCAGATGACCAGGCCGAAAAACAAAGCGAACCTCGGACCGCTCCAACACACACCTTGCCTGGGTTAAGGTAAGAGTGAAGTGCCTCCCACTTCCGAGGAGAGAAGAAAGAAAAACTCATGACCCTGCCCCACAGTCTTAGGAGGGCCACGAGCTTGGAATGCAGGCCTGCTAGTTAGTTCTTTTTGTGTGTGTCAATCACCCCAGCCAAAAGAACCAACCTCCCTCTCCCTGTTCAACATCCCTCTTTCATAAGGATGAAGTAGAAAGAAAAAAAAAATTCCACTTGGTTTTTCTAGAACAAGTAAATCTATGATACCAGGTTGTTCCCTTTTAGGTTTCCTTGCTAAAAACAAAGGAAAAAAAAAAATCCATCCTGCATGAATTGTCACAAAGCAGAAACTTGATTCACACAGCCTACTTTGGAATAAATGCTCTAGAAAAGACTAAAACACAAGCTCAACAGCCACAAAAACTATAGTTACCATTAAAAAAATAGCAGGTAATTATTCTATGTGAGTTTTGTGTCCTCCTTTAGAAGGGCTACTAAGAAACACAAATACAGATTTTTAGACACTGAACAACCTAGATTTTCTTGTATTTCATGGGAAAGTACACATACAATCTCATAGGTCATGTAAGAGAACAAATCTAGGGAGACGGGTGTGCTAGTTTTGGTTGGGATAGAGTTAACCTTCTTCACAGTGGCTAGTATGGGGCTATGTTTTGGATCTGTGCTGAACACAGGGTTGATGTTTCTGTTATTGCTGAGCAGGGCTTACACAGAGCCAAGGCCTTTTCTGCTTTTCACACTGCCTCACTGGCAAGGAAGCTGGGGGTACATGGGAGGCTGCGAGAACATACAGCTGGGACAGGTGACCCAAACTGACCAAAGGGATATTCCAGACCATTGACATCATGCACAGTATATAGAGTGATGGGAAGAAGGAAGGTGGGGGGGAACATTTGGAGTGATGGCATTTGTCTTCCCAAGTAACTGTTACACCTGATGAGGCCCTGCTCTCCTGGAGATGGCTGAAACCCTGCCTGACGTGGGGAAGCAGTGGATTAATTCTTTGTTTTGGTCTGCTTGCATGTGTGGCTTTTGCTTTCCCTATTAAACTGTCTTTATCTCAGGCCACAAGTTCTCCAGCTTATACCCTTCTGATTCTCCTCCTGATCCTGGTGCTGGGGGAGTGATGAGCAGCTGCATGGTGCTTCATTACCAACTGCAGTGAAACCAGGACAGCTGAGCAAATTGCAAAAACCCATTCCCATTAAAAACAGATTGCCAGTCTCAATGTACAGTTAAGAAAAAAAAACCAGAGGATGGCATTTGCCATATCTTTAAACTGAAACAGCATAAGATAGCTGAATGCCTTGTGTGAGCAGAAGGAATATACACGCAGGTCTTCAAGTTTTGCGTCCCACTCACCTACAAATAGGCATTCATCCTATTACCCCCATCTCCCACTACTAATAAGCAACAAATATAATATTTGCGAAAGTTCCTAAAACAACCTGAAGCTCCTGGCTTGCTATATGCAAGGGAAGCATCCTTCTTGTGAACTATGTTCATTACCCACGAAAGTACAAAACAACATGCAGAGCAAAAGGAAAATTACCTGCAGATCCATGCTGCGAGAACTTGCAATCCAGTAATTGAAACCCAAAACAATGATGCATGCCACAAGTGCAGCCATGAGGAGCGGCGAAGACTTCATCCCTCGGCAGCTGCTTCCTAGACCTACCATTTCCAAGAAAAAAAAAAACAAATCCAAAGAACCACAACAGTGTGGAAACCTGCAAATTAAAAATGACACATTATATTACATCCTCCACTACAGCCATTTTATATACACAAAAAACTTTTCTTAGCAATAATGCAATAGCTCTCAGCTGATGGGCATACACCCAGCAAGGAAGGTATACTATCTAAGTATTTCCATCTGAAAGACAAAGAAAGGCCATCACACACTATTAGCTTGTACATAAAGCTTCACATGGTCTTGAGGGGAATGTCTTGAATACACCTAACAATAGAATGAAAATCTGCAATAAACAGAACAAACCAGCCTTTCTTTTATTATATATTCCACCCAAAAAGTTAATTAGACAACACTGGTCTACAGAGAGAGGACAGATTCCTTATTACCTAATTTAGAGAGAAAATCAACTTAGTTTTTCTGTTTGAGAAGTAATTTGTACTTTGCTTCCTAGAATTAGGCAGTTTCAAGTTACTTCATCCGATAACACTATTTTAACTTCTTTTCTCCAAGCTTGTAAATAAATAAGTCAGATTGAACCAAATTATTTTAAGGATTATCTACAAATAAAAATAAATAAAAATATTAGCAGACACAGCATTGATTTCAATGCTAAATTGTATTAAGTGGTCTCTGCTTTGATCCTCAGCTGCCTGCTTTGCTTCTAACAGAAAATAAATAACCTTTCTGAAAATAAATAACCTGCTTTAATGAATGAGCAGTACCAGGGGTACTACTGGTTGCTATTGAGACTTATGTTATTCCTATGAAACAGCACACCTTAAAAGATAAGCAGGGGCAAAGGGCAATTGCAATTCTCTATATTCTAACAGGCCATACTCATTTTATTATGTGGTAAAACCTGGTCGTAATAAGCATAATGGTACCTAGATCAGTGAATCCTAAAACTCCACCAGGAAACTCAGTCACAGCTTCTAGTAGATTGCTCCCTTGTAAACTGAGATTAACTTTTTTTCTTTCTGCATTCCTGCAGACAAAAGCCAGCAAAAATGAGCACAGAAGATCAGACAGACAGCAAATACAGATGCATCACGAGACACTAGTTAAATATAAAATGGGTACATCTATTACTAACATATTGTACAGTTTCTCAAGGCAGTGCTCTTAAACAAACCAACTTCTTCCCTACAGATGCAATGCACAGGTTTTAATTAAAAGTTATTAAATGGTAGCAACTCTCAAAGGATTTACATGTGGACATGCACTGTAAACACGGGGAAGAATGTGATGACAGGAGTTAGCAGGTACCAGAAATGCTGATTTCACTGTATTTCCAGCATTTAAGTCCTTCAACAGCTCACATATACCTAAGCGTGCACATGCATACCCTGCAAGATTGCCTCTTGCATTCAAGATATAATCTATTTTCTCTCCTTTTCTCGGCACGAAGTGCACAATACTGCCAGACTCAAAACAGTTTCAAATCTCTATGTTCATTTGAAAAGTCTGTGAATTTGTATTTGGGGATGGAGAATACAGAGAGTTCTAAGAGTAAAATGCAGCTTCCTGAGAATGTTGTCTTTGTATACACACACGCAATCACACAAACACCCCACAAAACAATCCAAAAAAAGTATGCATAGCTGCAGAGGTCTGACACCCCAGACTTGAGTTTCTTGCCTAAGGAAATCTCAGCCAAGGAGGTAACAGACACATGCAGCACAGCTCCAGTGGACACCCACAGGGCCACACAGAGATGAGGTAAGGTCAACACTAAAAGGCAAAGGCATGCGAAAGAACCATGTGGGGGTTTTTTTGTAAAGAAAAAAATAGAGATGCAGCAGAGTAAAACAAACACGCAGAGATATGCACAAGTTTTCAACAGAAAGTCAAGAACTGCAGAAACACATACATCTTGCATGGACTATTCTCCTGCTGTGCCTTCCTAAGATGAGTGCCTGAGAAGTACAAAGCCATCTTGCCTTACACGGGATCTCTGAAAACCAAGAACCATAGATCTCCAGAGCAGAAAGAGAGGTGGACAAAGGGGATGACCAGCACCATCACATTAGCTAAGAACAAGAGAACTGATTTGCCTCTGCATAACCAGAATAAAATACTATATTTCAAAAAAGGTGTATCAGAACCTGCCATGAAATCGTTTGTATCCTGTTCTTTGCTGTAAGAGTATTAGTTGGTATATTTGAGAACACAGAAAAATTACTAAACACAGCACTGCAAGACATAATGCACCATTCCAAATATTCCTTGAATAACATAATTGGTATATTCCTTACTGCTGACAGAAATAAAGAAAGTAGTCCACATTATCAGCAGTAACAACATGCACTGGAATTTATCTACTGGATAAATATATGGGACTAGTTGTTTACCTCAAAAATTTTCAGAGGTAAAGCAACTATACTGTTCAAAGGAAGAATGATTTGTTCACCATGCAGCTTAAGGCACAGGCACAAAACTACGTTAAAGAAATGCCAATACACCTAGAGAGTACACAATTCTGGCAGCATCAGCACCTTTTCTGCTGCTTTCAGCTATTAAAAACAAACAGGCAAGAAAGTGCTGATTTCACTAAAGCATTTTTGACTTTGCTCTTTCTAGAAAACCCAGTGTTGTTTGTCTTTAAATAATTTATGCTAATTAGGAATACATTTTTATACTGACCAGAAGGAAAGGCAAAAGGAAGAGGAAAGAGATGAAACACACAGAAGGATCTTCCATTTGAATAGCAGACCCAAAACTTCACCTCAGTTGCAATACTGATATTCCTTCTATCATCAGCTTAAAATAAAAACTGTTTAACTTTCTGTCATGGATACCTGCACCCATGTATTTTGGAGAAGAGATAAGCAAATCAGCTCAGTAAGTACATTTACATGAAAACGCGTTTGCACATGCTGTTTTCCAGGAAACGTCTGGTGTGGCACAGTTATTTCAGTTGAAATCAAAATAAGTTTCTGATTTTATGGGTAAAAAAGTAATTTTACTGAACGTGAAGGAATCCATCTTTCACCACTGTCCACAACAGATGAGTACATGCATAAAATTCCTGACTGCTGAACAGCAGATTTCATCCTGCTTTGCCAACATAGTGATGCTTCATCAAGAGGGAGATATTTTAGACTCTAAGATATTCAAGCAAATTAACACATAGCATACTTTTACTTCCCACACTAATACACTATCAGTCTGAGCAATTCCTTCGTTTACCCGACTCAGCTGAAGTACAATAGCTGACATTGAGCAGTCTTCCACTACAGATAAATAACAACCTCGCTGAACAAGTCTCAAGACTAAGGCTTTAGAAGTAAAGACAGAGCAAAATGGTGCATTTCAGGCTCCAAGACGAAAAGCCAAGTCTCTGCTACAGGGTCCAGCTCTGTGTACTTCTGTAAGACCTGCCAAGCAACAACTGGAAAAGATGAAAAATTCAATAGGCACACAGTGAGCAGGGAAGCAAAAGGGGTCCCTTATCCCTTACCAGCGGACCTGCCTACCAATGTCCTCCTCTACCACCCAGTCATTTCATGGTACAAGGCCACCGTAAGCCAGGGCAGCATCCAAAGACCAAGTGCAGCTGAAGCGGCCATTGAAAAGTAAAGACACCTTCTTGGAGATCTGAGTACTTGGAACTCTAAAGAAGGACAAAGCCTTAGAAAAAGTCCTTTGGAAAGGCAGGGCCATAACCAGAGGGGGGTGGAGAAAAAAACCCCAAACAATGACCTGCGGGCTAACGGGGCTAATGCACAGCACAGAGGACACACAATCCCATCCCGACCAGACCAGCCCAGGATGGGGAAACCTCCTCTCATTAAGGGCCCCCCACATGGTGCTATCTAATGGTGCTATTCCCATCTTTTACAGGTTCCTCTCCAATTTCCCAGTGACATTCTGGAAGAAATTGCCTTTTTTCACATATTGTCATAAAATTCCTATGTCTGACTGCTTGGATAAAAATATACTGGATTAACCAAGCAAGTTAATCAAAATCTCTTCCATTAACAACTTAGTTACACTGAGACACAGCTAAATCAGACTACAAGGTACTACAAACTGAGACACAGCTAAATCAGACTACAAGGTACTACAAACTGGGTTTTATTAAGGAAAAAAAAAAGTGAAATAAAACTGTAAAAATAAAAAATTCTTTAAAAAGTGAATTGGAGAGCAAACATTTGGCTGCCCAGTCTTCCAAAAAAAAGAGATGATGGTTTGCAGGTGGGTGGAAACAGAGTGGTGACAAAAATCAGCCAAAATCTTTTCACTTTAGTTTTATAAATGGTTAAAACACAGTAGTTATTATCCTCAGAAGAGAAATACAGTTGTTGGTTCTCAGTCACAATGGGATCTTACTCCCAAGTACCACTATTCACAGCCACATGGTGAGAACCAGTAACAGCTAGCAGCAACGTTTATGCTTTCAATGTTGCACACACTGTCACAAAACACAGCATATGGACCATCTTACCATCCTCTACAGAAACACTGTTTTTCCAAAGGAGATTCAAAGTTTGTGTACTGAACTCAAGCCTTTCACAGGGACTTACAAACTGCAGGGGGAAAAAAAAACCCACACCCTGAAACATTCAGTAACAGCCATTATTCATACTCCCATACTTTGGATGACTGGCTCACTTTAAAGTGTCAACCACCAAGAAAAAAAAAAGGAAAAAATTTAAACAAGGATGCCACAGAATTACTATTTTACTGTTTACCCAAATTATCAGTCACACTTTTCACAGGAAGAGGAAAGGAAGGGCATTTTCACCACAACACTTTCAGCAACTGCACTCTCATCCTGCTTAGGAATAACCGTTTGATAATCAATTCAGATCTTATGTCTCCCTTTTCTAATACGTTTTAAACTAGAAGTAACAGATCAGAAAACTATGAAAACACTAAAAAAGCACTATCCTTTCAAAGGGCGGTGACTCTTCTTTCAAATAACTACTTTACAAGAAATTAATAACCAAACACCCTTAATACCCTTTATCTGATTAAAGGGAGTTCTCGAACAGGTGTGTGGCAAAACAGATGCTAGACGTTTAAGGTAGGTATCTATTCTAATGACAGAGATTAGGTAGCCAAAGAAAACTTGACAAAATCTTCTAAAATACCCACACAAAGTTTCTGGACATGCTGCCTATGTGTACTTGTAAAAAATAGTACCACCACCTGAAAATATTGTGTATGAAAACAAAATTAGTCAAGCAAACTTGTACACCAGAACTATCTCAACAGTTAGTCAGACTGTTTAATTCTTTTTAGGGAAATATTTTGTTGCCAGTATTTTTTCCATACAACATGAACTATCTTAGGATCTTAGTATCACAATTAATAGGACAGCCACTTATCTTAAACAAAGATTAGGAAACCCACTCAATTGCTACCATTTCCCCACCACAGCAATACTACACATATGGTTTCACTGTAAAAAATGTAGATCTCCCCCAGGAGAAACAACTTTTCAACATTACAAATAGTTCTTTAAGAGCAAAGTGCTGTTAAGATGTAAGGCTGTTCAAAAAGAATCAGCTAAAGAGCAAGATTAATTAAAAACCTGATCAACTCCTCCCATCTTCAAGCTGACAAGGGATCAAATAAAGCAAAGCAAGGCAAACCTCCTGGGTGCAGAAGACAAACCAAACCTTCATTGTGTACCCTACAGTCAACCCAACATTTCTGAGGAGGTGAGGGTAACACTTTTTCAAGCAAAAGCAGGAAGGCTTCTGGAGGCACGAACTTGTGAAAAGCCGTCAGTCCCCACAAGCAGGGGTAAGATCTCCACAGCTCTGCCCAGGGGGAGAGAAAGCGGTGAGCAGGCTGCCGCAGGGCTACCTCGGCGGACAAGGGTGAACAGTCCCAGGTCACAGCCCTGGCTGCGAGAGAACGCAAGAAGTCCACTGAGTCCGACGCTCCCCGGGAAGGGCAGCCGGGAGATGATTATCGCACACCTGCATTGTCGCACCCTTTCTGACATTGCTATTTCTACCTCGGCTGCCAGCATCCAGAGATGTTTCTGGCGCGAGACGCTTCTCGATACAGAAAAGGACTGAAGAGGGAAGGCTGGCTGAAGAAACAAGAAATGCAATATAATTAAATGCTATCGGTGTCAGGTACGCACGCCAGCTAAGCCTCGGCAAGCTTGCTCAGCGCCTCCGCAGGCAAAGCCGGCGGCGAGAGGGAATTTCCCGCGGGACGGAGCCCGCCCGGGCCGCCCCTC